>NW_026995156.1:0-4460 GCF_028769735.1 Zonotrichia leucophrys gambelii
GGGAACCATCCTGCGTATGTGGATTTTCAGGAGCCAGCCGGCCACTCCCAGCCACAGGCCCCAAACAAACTACGGCCCTTTTCCCTGGAATAAAACGACCTGCCCCATCTTCTGGCTGGCAGATTGCAGGAGCCACTTGGTACTATCAAACCTGCCCAACCTGGCACTGGTGCCACCTTTCATCTGGGAACCATCCTGCGTATCGTGGATTTTCAGGAGCCAGCCGGCCACTCCCAGCCACAGGCCCCCGAACACAAACCACGGCCCTTTTCCCTGGCAAACAAAACGTACCCGCCCCGCTTCTGGCTGGCAGATTGCAGGAGCCACTTGCCTCTATCAATCCAGCCCGACTCGGCACTGGTGCCACCTTTCATCTGGGAACCATCCTGCGTATCGTGGATTTTCAGGAGCCAGCCGGCCACTCCCAGCCACAGGCCCCCGAACACAAACTACGGCCCTTTTCCCTGGCAAACAAAACTACCCCCCGCTTCTGGCTGGCAGATTGCAGGAGCCACTTGCCTCTATCAAACCAGCCCGACTTGGCACTGGTGCCACCTTTCATCTGGGAACCATCCTGCGTATCGTGGATTTTCAGGAGCCAGCCGGCCACTCCCAGCCACAGGCCCCGAACACAAACCACGGCCCTTTTCCCTGGAATATAAAACCTACCTGCCCCGCTTCTGGCTGGCCAAATTGCAGGAGCCACTTGCCTCTATCAAACCAGCCCGACTCGGCACTGGTGCCACCTTTCATCTGGGAACCATCCTGCGTATCGTGGATTTTCAGGAGCCAGCCGGCCACTCCCAGCCACAGGGCCCCAACACAAACTACGGCCCCTTTCCCTGGAATAAAACTGACCTGCCCGTCTTCTGGCTGGCAGATTGCAGGAGACACTTGCCTCATCCAAACCAGCCCGACTCGGACTGGTGCCACCTTTCATCTGGGAACCATCCTGCGTATCGTGGATTTTCAGGAGCCAGCCGGCCACTCCCAGCCACAGGCCCCCGAACACAAACCACGGCCCTTTTCCCTGGAAACAAAACTCACCCGCCCCGCTTCTGGCTGGCAGATTGCAGGAGACACTTGCCTCTATCAAACCAGCCCGACTCGGCACTGGTGCCACCTTTCATCTGGGAGCCATCCAGCGTATTGTGGATTTTCAGGGGCCAGCCGGCCACTCCCAGCCACAAGTCCCCAAAAATAATCTACGGCCATTTACCCTGGAAGCAAAACTGACCTGCCCATCATCTGGCTGGCACATTGCAGCAGCCACTTGGTAATATCAAACCTGTCCAACTTGGCACTGGTGCCACCTTTCATCTGGGAACCATCCTGCGTATCGTGGATTTTCAGGAGCCAGCCGGCCACTCCCAGCCACAGGCCCCCAAACACAAACTACGGCCCTTTTCCCTGGAAGGAAAACTGACCTGCCCGTCATCTGGCTGGCAGATTGCACGAGCCACTTGCCTCAATCAAACCAGCCCTACTTGGCACTGGTGCCACCTTTCATCTGGGAACCATCCTGCGTATCGTGGATTTTCAGGAGCCAGCCGGCCACTCCCAGCCACAGGTCCCCAAACAAATACTACGGCCCTTTTCCCTGGAAGTAAAACTGACCTGCCCGTCATCTGGCTGGCAGATTGCAGGAGCCACTTGCCTCTATCAATCCAGCCCAACTCGGCACTGGTGCCACCTTTCATCTGGGAACCATCCTGCGTATCGTGGATTTTCAGGAGCCAGCCGGCCACTCCCAGCCACAGGCCCCGAACACAAACCACGGCCCTTTTCCCTGGCAAAGAAAACTCACCCGGCCCGCTTCTGGCTGGCAGATTGCAGGAGCCACTTGCCTCAATCAAACCAGCCCTACTTGGCACTGGTGCCACTTTCATCTGGAACCATCCTGCGTATCGTGATTTTCAGGAGCCAGCCGGCCACTCCCAGCACAGGTCCCCAAACAATCTACGGCCCTTTTCCCTGGAAGTAAAACTGACCTGCCCATCATCTGGCTGGCACGATTGCAGAGCACTTCATCTATCAAACCAGCCCAACTCGGACTGGTGCCACCTTTCATCTGGGAACCATCCTGCGTATCGTGGATTTTCAGGAGCCTGCCGGCCACTCCCAGCCACAGGCCCCGAACACAAACCACGGCCCTTTTCCCTGGCAAAGAAAACTCACCCGCCCGCTTCTGGCTGGCAGATTGCAGGAGCCACTTGCCTCTATCAAACCAGCCCGACTTGGCACTGGTGCCACCTTTCATCTGGGAACCATCCTGCGTATCGTGGATTTTCAGGAGCCAGCCGGCCACTCCCAGCCACAATCCCCAAAACAAACTACGGCCCTTTTCCCTGGAAGTAAAACTGACCTGCCCGTCATCTGGCTGGCAGATTGCAGGAGCCACTTGCCTCTATCAAACCAGCCCGACTTGGCACTGGTGCCACCTTTCATCTGGGAACCATCCTGCGTATCGTGGATTTTCAGGAGCCAGCCGGCCACTCCCAGCCACAGGCCCCCAAACACAAACCACGGCCCTTTCCCTGGAAGAAAACTGACCTGCCCTCTTCTGGCTGGCAGATTGCAGGACCACTTGCCTATCAAACCAGCCCAACTTGCACTGGTGCCACCTTTCATCTGGAACCATCCTGCGTATCGTGGATTTTCAGGAGCCAGCCGGCCACTCCCAGCCACAGGCCCCCGAAACAAACTACGGCCCTTTTCCCTGGCAAACAAAACTCACCCGCCCCCTTCTGGCTGGCAGATTGCAGGAGCCACTGCCTCTATCAAACCAGCCCGACTTGGCACTGGTGCCACCTTTCATCTGGGAACCATCCTGCGTATGTGGATTTTCAGGAGCCAGCCGGCCACTCCCAGCCACAGGCCCCCAAACACAAACCACGGCCCTTTCCCTGGAAGTAAAACTGACCGCCCGTCTTCTGGCTGGCAGATTGCAGGAGCCACTTGCCTCATCAAAACAGCCCAACTTGGCACTGGTGCCACCTTTCATCTGGGAACCATCCTGCGTATCGTGGATTTTCAGGAGCCAGCCGGCCACTCCCAGCCACAGGCCCCCAAACACAAACTACGGCCCCTTTCCCTGGAAATAAAACTGACCTGCCCATCTTCTGGCTGGCAGATTGCAGGAGCCACTTGCCTCTATCAAACCAGCCCGACTCGGCACTGGTGCCACCTTCATCTGGAAACCATCCTGCGTATCGTGGATTTTCAGGAGCCAGCCGTCCACTACCAGCCACAGGCCCCGAAACACAAACTACGGCCCCTTTTCCCTGGAAAAAACTACCCCCCCCGCTTCTGGCTGGCAGATTGCAGGAGCACTTCCCCCATCAAAAACCCGCCCGACTCGGCACTGGGCCACCTTTCATCTGGGAACCATCCGGTATCGTGGATTTTCAGGAGCCACCGCCACTCCCAGCCACAGGCCCCAACAAAACCACGCCCTTTTCCCTGGAAAAAAAACTACCCCCCCTTTTGGTTTGGGAGATTGCAGGAAACCCCCTTCCTCTTCAAACCAGCCCACTTTGGGACTGGGGCCACCCTTTTATTGGGAACCTCCTGGTATCGTGGGTTTTCAGGAGCCCGGCCACTCCCAGCCCCAAAAACCCCCCAAAAAAAAACACGGCCCTTTTTCCCGGAATAAAACTGACCGCCCTTTTCGGCTGGCAGAAAGCAGACCACTTGCCCCTTTCAAACCCGCAACCGAAATGGTGCCACCTTTCATCGGGAACCATCCTGCGATCGTGGGTTTTCAGGAGCCAGCCGGCCACTCCCGCCCCAGGGCCCCCAAAACAAATACCCCTTTTCCCGGAAGTAAACTGACCCCCCCCTCATCTGTTTGGAAAATTGCAAAAGCCACATGCCCTATCAATCCAGCCCGACACGGCACTGGTGCCACCTTTCATCTGGGAAACCCTCCCCGTATCGGGTTTTCAGGAGCCACCGGCCACTCCCGCCACAGGGCCCCCAAAACCCCAAAACCCCGGGCCCTTTTCCCTGGAAGAAAACTACCGCCCCCCATCTACTGGAATTGCAGGACCACTTGTTTTCAAACCCCCAAATGGGCCGGGCCACCCCCTTTTATCTGGGAACCACCTGCTAGTGGATTTTTTAGGACCAGCCGGGGACTCCCCGCCACAGGGCCCCCAAAAACAAACCACGGCCCTTTTCCCCGAAAAAATGATGCCCTCTTCTGGTGGAGATTGCGGGGGCCACTTGTCATAAACCAGCCGATCGGGACGGTGCCACCTTTCATCTGGGGAAACCCTCCTGCATCGTGGAATTCAGGGCCGCCGGCCACCCCAGCCCCCCCCCAACCAAACAGCCCTTTCCCTGGAAAAAACTACCGCCCCCCTGGCGGGGATTGCGGCCACTTGCCTCAATCAAACCAGCCCACTTTTTCACTGGTGCCAAACCCTTTTATTGGGAACCACCTGCTATCGTGGATT
>NW_026995157.1:0-4454 GCF_028769735.1 Zonotrichia leucophrys gambelii
TGGGGCCCTCTACAAACCAGACATCCAGGTCCACCTTTCATGGAACCATCTGCTACTGATTTCAGATCCCCGGACTCCCGCCACAGGCCCCCAAACCAAACCACGTTTTTGAACAAAACTCACCCCCGCTCGGCTGAATCAGGAGCCTTGCCTCTCAAAACCGACCGGCACTGGTGCACCTTTCTCTGGGAAACCCTCTTATCGTGGATTTCAGAGCCGGCCCCTCCACCACAGGCCCAGAACACAAACCACGCCCTTCCGGCAAACAACACACCGCCCTGCTCTGGGCGATTGAGGCCTTCCTCTACAAACACCCACTCGATGTGCCCTGGCTGACCCCCACGTATTGTGGTTTCAGGGCATGGCACTCCACACAATCCCAAAAATCTACGCCTTTCCTGAATAAAACTGATGCATCACTGCGCACATTGCAGCAGCCACTTGTATTCATCTTCCAATGCTGTCACCTTTCACTGGACCACGTATGGATTTAGGAGCCAGGCCACTTCACCACAGCCCCCGAAAAACATGGCCTTTCCTGGCAAACAAACCCGCCGTTTCTGGCTGCAGATTGGGAAAAACCCCAACAACACCTGACTCGCAAGTCATTTCATTGGAACATCTGTATCTGGATTTTCAGGAGCCGGGCCTCCCCACGCCCGACACAACACGCCTTTTTCCTGGATAAAGTCACCTTCATCTGCCCAGATTGCAGAGCCACTCCCTTACAAACACCAACCGTACTGGTGCACTTTCATCTGGAACCATCCTGCGTATCGTGGATTTTCAGGAACCAGCCGCCACTCCCACCACAGGCCCCCGAAACAAACCACGGCCCTTTTCCCTGCAAAGAAAACTCGCCACCCCGCTTCTGGCTAGGATTGCAGAGCCACTTGACTCTATCAATCCAGCCCGACTCGGCACTGGTGCCACCTTTCATCTGGAACCATCCGCGTATCGTGGATTTTCAGGAGCCAGCGGCCACTCCCAGCCACAGGCCCCAAACAACAACCACGGCCCTTTTCCCTGGCAAACAAAACTACCCGCCCGCTTCGGCTGGCAGATTGCAGAGCCACTTCCTCTATCAAACCAGCCGACTCGACACTGTGCCACCTTTCATCTGGGAACCATCCTGCGTATCGTGGATTTTCAGGAGCCAGCCGGCCACTCCCAGCCACAGGCCCCAACACAAACCACGGCCTTTTCCTGGCAAAAAAACTTTAACCACCCGCTTCTGGCTGAGATTGCAGGAGCCACTTGCCTCTATCAAACCAGCCTGACTTGGCACTGGTGCCACTTTCATCTGGGAACCATCAGCGTATCGTGGATTTTCAGGGCCAGCGGCCACTCCCAGCCACAGTCCCCCAAAACAAATTACGGCCCTTTTCCTGGAAGTAAAACTGACCTTCCGCATCATCTGGCTGGCAGATTGCAGAAGCCACTTGGTATATCAAACCAGCCCAACTTCGCCTGGTGCCACCTTGATCTGGGAGCCATCCAGCGTATTGTGGATTTTCAAGGGCAGCGCCACTCCCAGCCACAAGTCCCCAAAAAAATGTACGGCCCTTTTCCCTGGAAGTAAAACTGACCTTCCCATCATCTGGCTGGCACATTGCAGCAGCCACTTGGTAATATCAAACCAGCCTCACTCGGCACTGGTGCCACATTTCATCTGGGAACCATCCTGCGTATCGTGGATTTTCAGGAGCCAGCCGGCCACTCCAGCCAAGGTCCCCAAACAAAACTACGGCCCTTTCCTGGAAAGAAAACTCACCGCCCTGCTTCTGGCTGGCAGATTGCAGGACCACTTGCTCTATCAAACCAGCACAACTCGGCACTGGTGCCACCTTTCATTGGGACCATCCTGCGTATGTGGATTTTCAGGACCAGCGGCCACTCCCAGCCACAGCCCCGAACACAACACGGCCCTTTTCCCTGGAAACAAAACTCCCGCCCCTTCTGGCGGAGATTGCAGAGCCACTGCCTCTATCAATCCAGACCGACTGGCACTGGTGCCACTTTCATCTGGGAACCATCCTGCGTATCGGGATTTTCAGGAGCAGCCGGCCACTCCAGCCACAGGCCCCAGAACACAAACACGGCCTTTCCCTGGCAAAAACACTCACCGCCCTGCTTCTGGCTGGCAGATTGCAGGAGCCACTTCCCTCTATCAAACCAGCCGACTCGGCACTGGTGCCCTTGGGATCTGGGAGCCCACCGCGTATTGTGTGATTTTCAGGGGCCAGTGGCACCCCAGCCACAGTCCCCAAACACAGAATTACGGCCCTTTTCCTGGAAGTAAAAACTGACTGCTCATCATTGGCTGGCACATTTGGGAGCAGCACTTGGGAATTTCAATCTGTCCAATCTGGCACTGGTGCACCTTATTTCATTCCCCCCCCCCCGGGAACCCCCCCCCCCCCTACCCCCCGCCCCTATCGTGGGTTTTCAGGAGCCAGCCGGCCCCTCTCAGCCACAAGGCCCCGAACCCCAAACCATGGCCCCCTTTTTTGGAAACAAAACACCCGCCTGTTTTCTGGCTGGGAGATGCAGGGGCAAACCCCATATCAAACCAGCCTGAAATCGGCATGGTGCCCCCTTTCATCTGGGAAAACCCTCCTGCGTATCGGGATTTTCAGGAGCCCGCCGGCCACTCCCCGCCACAGGCCCCGAACACACCACGGCCCCTTTTTTCCCGGGTGTGAAAGTCACCCTCCGTCATCTGTGGCAGATTGCAGGAGCCAAATTCCTCTATCAAACCACCAAACTCGGTACTGGTGCCACTTTCATCTGGAACCATCCTGCGTATCGGGATTTTTTAGGAAACCCGCCCCCATCCAGCCACAAAGGCCCCAACACAAACCACGGCCCTTTTCCCCGGCAAAGAAAAATCGCCCACCCCGCTTCTGGGGCGGCCTGATTGCATGAGCCACTTACCTTAACAATCCAGCCCGGGCTCGGCACTGGTGCCCCCTTTCATCTTGGAACCATCCTGCGTATCGTGGATTTTCAGGAGCCAGCGGCCACTCCCAGCCACAGGCCCCCGAACACAAACCACGGCCCTTTTCCTGGCAAACAAAACTCACCCCGCCGTTTCTGGCTGGCAGATCGCAGGAGCCACTTGACTCTCTCAAACCAGCCTGACTCGGCACTGGTGCCACCTTTCATCTGGGAACCATCCGCGTATTGTGGATTTTCAGGAGCCAGCCGGCCACTCCCAGCACAGTCCCAAACAAATATACGGCCCTTTTCCCTGGAATTAAACAGACCTGCCATCTTCTGGCTGGCAGATTGCAGAGCCACTTGGTATTATCAAACGCCTGAGTTGGCATGGTGCCACCTTTCATTGGAACCATCCCGCGTATCGTGGATTTTCAGGAGCCAGCCGGCCACTCCAGCCACAGGCCCCCGAACAAAACCAGGGCCCTTTTTTCCTTGCAAAAAAAACTAACCCACCCCGCTTCTGGCTGGAAGATTGCAGGAGCCCCTTGACTCTATCAAACCAGCCCGACTTGCACTGCTGCCACGATTCATCTGGGAACCATCCTGCTATCGTGGATTTTCAGGAGCCAGCCGGCCACTCCCAGCCACAGGCCCCAAACATACACTACGGCCCCTTCTTGAATAAAACTGACCTGCCATCTTCTGGCTGGCAGATTGCAGGAACCACTTGGCTCTCTCAAAACAGCCCAATTTGGCATTTTGCCACTTTCATCTGGGAACCATCCTGCTTTACGTGGATTTTCAGGAGCCAGCCGGCCAATCCCAGCCACAGGCCCCCGAAACAGAAACCGGCCCTTTTCCCTGGCAAAAAAAACTCACCCGCCCGCTCTGGCTGGCAGATTGCAGGAGCACTTGCCTCTATCAAACCAGCCCGACTTGGCACTGGTGCCACCTTGGTCTGGGAGCCATCCAGCGTATTGTGGATTTTCAGGGGCCAGCCGCACTCCCAGCCACAAGTCCCCAGAAATAATCTACGGCCCTTTTCCTGGAAGTAAAACTGACCTGCCATCATCTGGCTGGCACATTGCAGCAGCACTTGGTAATATCAAACCTGTCCAACTTGGCACTGGTGCCACCTTTCATCTGGGAACCATCCTGCGTATCGTGGATTTTTCAGGAGCCAGCGGCTACTCCAGCCACAGAACCCCAAACACAAACTACGGCCCTTTTCCCTGGCAAACAAAACTCACCCGCCCGCTTCTGGCTGGCAGATTGCAGGAGCCACTTCCCTCTATCAATCCACCCGACTCGGCACTGGTGCCACCTTTCATCTGGGAACCATCTGCGTATCGTGGATTTCAGGAGCCAGCGGCCACTCCAGCCACAGACCAACCAAACAAACTACGGCCTTTTCCGTGGAAGTAAAACTGACTGCCCATCATCTAGCTGGCACATTGCAGCAGCCCCTTGGTAATATCAAACCTGCCCAACTTGGCACTGGTGCCACCATT
>NW_026995158.1:0-4441 GCF_028769735.1 Zonotrichia leucophrys gambelii
AAAATTCTCCACTCCGATTGGAGAACAGCTTGCAAGGACCCAGAGTCCCAGGAAGCTCCACAAGAGGAAAGGAGGCTGTTGCAGTACATAGATGATCTTCTAGTAGCCACTCGACGAGGAAGCAAGAGAAAGCCTGGACGGTAAGCCTTTGAATTTCCTAGGACTCCAAGGATGCAGAGTCTCAAAGAAAAAGGCACAGGTAGTGAAACAGAAGGTAATCTACCTGGAGTAAGAAGTGAGTGCTGAGCAGCAGACTTTAAGGCAGGGAAGCCCTATGCCAAACCCTGAACCCCAGACAACGAAAGAACTCCAAACCTTCTTAGCATGGCAGTGTAGTGCCAGCTGTGGGTTCATAATTGTGGACTGTTCTCCAGACCCCTCTATGCTCTTATTGCCAATGGGAACTGAGATCTCCAGTGGACAAGAGACACCACACGGGCCTTTCGCCAGCTAGAGAGTCCCCTCATGTCGGCTCCAGCTTTGAAACTTCCAGATGTAAGTAAAGCATTCTTTCTATTTTTCCATGCAAGGAATTGCTCTGGGAATATTGGCTCAAGACTTGGGTCCATACCGGAGGGCAGTTGCTTACCTCTCTAAGCAACTAGATGCAACAGCCAAAGGATGGCCAGGTTGCCTCAGAGCTGTAGCAGCAGTTGTGCTGAACATTCAAGAGGCACACAAGTTTATCCTGGGACAAAAATGACTCTGCTAGTGTCCCACACAGTGTCTGTAGTACTGGAAGTAAAGGGTGGCCACTGGCTTTTCTCCAGAGAGGTTTCTGAAATACCAGGCCATCATGGTAGAGCAAGATGATGGAGAGATAGTGGTGACTAATATTGTCAACCCAGCTTCTTTTCTCAGTGGAATCAAGGAGAAGCAGTACACCATGATTGCCTAGAGACCATTGAAGCTACCTACTCCAGCCGCCCAGACTTAAAGGACACTCCTCCGGATGATGCAGAGACCTGGTTCACTGACAAGAAAGCGACATTGCAAAGTTCACAGTGACTACCTGCAGAGAGGTAATAGAGTCTGGACCCTTACCAACAGGTACCTCTGCACGGGATGCTGAGATAAATGCATGGACCCATGCCTTAGAAACAGCAAAAGGCATTCAGAGTTGTGCATGCACATGGAGCCATCTGGAAGGAGAGGGGACTGCTGACCTCACAGGGAAAGAAGAGACAATCCAGCTGCTGGAAGCAGTTCAGCTACCTGAAAAAGCATATTAAGGCACACCAGAGAGTGAGCTTAAAATTGGAGGAAAGAAATGAGCTGGCGGATGGAGAGGCAAAGAAAGCAGCAAAGGGTGAGGTACAGATTTTCCTCAAAGGTAAGCCATAATACAATAATACTAATCAAAAGAGACGTACAACTGCAAGGGGTGGGCTACCATTGAAAGAGAGCTAGTAATCCCTTCCCATTTTCGTGGTTACTAGTGAAGGAAGGGCACTAGAAAACACACTAGGGCCTAACTACCTAAAGCCTTTTATAGAGTGTGGCTCCTTTCTCAAAATGACCAAGGCTGCAAGTGATATATGTGCATTGAAATGAAGTGTTGACTTTGAAGTAGTAATTCCCACAGGCTTTCTAGAACACACATCTGATTGAAACAATCGTTGTATCGTTGTCAGGAATTTATATACCACTGTCACTCAGGTGAGCTGATAATGTGATCCTTGCCTCCAGACTAACCTCAAAATATCCCCCCCCGGGCCAAAACTCGATCAGACTGGGAGAGGCCATGGGCCTGTACAGCAGTGGCAAATCAACTTTTCAGAACTTCCAAGGAAAGGGGGGTATCAGTATTTACTGGTATTAATACATACATTTTCAGGGTGGCCAGAAACATTCCCCACCAGAACTGTCAAAGCTCAAGAGGTGACCAGATCATTTTTACAAGAGATAATACCACGCTTCAGAGTTCCAGCCACAATATCCTCAGATAAAGAATCACCTTTCATTTCCAAAATAGTGCAACAGATTAGTAGCCATCTGGGCATCGATTAGGAACTTCACACCCCATACCGCCCCCAATCAAGCAGCCAGGTGGAGAGAATGAATCATTTGATTAGCAGCAAATCATAAGACTGGGGCAAGAAGTTAATCTACCCTAGCCCAAGCTATTCCACTAGCACTATTGCAAATTCAAACTAAACCTTGAGCTAAAGGAATGCTGAATCCTTTTGGAATGCCTTATAGAAGACCATCTAGAATACAAAGGGAATGTCCAGAATGTCCACCTACATGGTGGCATTAAGCAAACAGCTCAGAGTAATTGAGAAACTTGTGGCTGGAACTCGGAGCAGGGAGTTGGATAGCCTGGGGTTGATGTATATGTTAAGTCTCTTACAGAGAAGACTTCGGAACCACAGTGGGAGAGACCACTGCAAGTACCTCTCACCACCTTCACTGCAATCAAAATCAAGGAGCAGAATGCTGGATCCATCACTCTCGGGTGAAGAAGGCCCAGAAGCCCCTTCAGGAGTGACACCAGGAGACAATGAACTGAGACTAAAACTTATTTGGGCAAAATGAGTATATTGCGGTCGGGAGTAGCTCATACTTTAGTGTACAGAATTGTTTTGTATGGAATTATAACTGAAGTTTTAGAACTAGAGAGTACCTCTACCCAAAGCAATGCTGAATGGCCTTGGTCCCTGGCATTTAATCAGTATACTGGATCCATAGGAAAACCTTTTGAGATAAAGAAGGTTTATATTAAACATATCCACTGTAGTAATCCACGAGAATCAAGTATGTAAAGAAAAATTTGGCATATTAGGGAAAAATTTTAAAGGAGTTTTTAAAAATTTGATTCAGAAATACTAATGAATAAACTGGCTCTGCAGCGGGAAAGCCAAACAAAATTGAAGAAACCTTATGGGAAATTTCCTAGGGCTTTTGGGAAACTCCAGGCCCGATTTCAAAAGTACTGCCAAAGAAAAGGGAAGTATGAAACCCCGGGGACCAAGACCAAAAATTTTGATAGTAGAAGCATTTAGTATATTCAAGATAATGTGTCTTTAGCTTTCAGTTTATACAAGCACGGGTTATGGATACAAGCAACAGCAGCTCTGATCATAAAAAAGGGGGTAAAAAAAAAGGAAATTTTTCCCCAGCTGAAATTCAAAAATTTAAAATGGGATAATGCAATTGATTTTGAAAAAAAAGTTTTTAATCCTGGTGGATTATGGTGAATTTCACCTATGATCCATTTCTAATTGGCCACTCCCTTTTGGCTTACCATATGTAATGCCACGGTTTATGTTATCCATCCCATCATTCCCCTAAATTAAACCATGAAGAAACAACACTCTACCCTTCAGAACAAGAGTGTGGGCAAAAAAATAATTTAAAAGTGGCGGTAAAAATTAAAAACCTCCCATTACAGAGAACAAATGGGATTTCATTTGTGAAAGCAATACTCTAATGCCCGGGAAATGTTTTTTGGACACTAAAACAGGTTTTTTGGGCCACTTTAAAATTTTCCATCCAGTCACTGACCAAAAACTGTGCTCGTATAAACTGGAAAAGGGTTTTAGTTTGAGAACTGCTTTGCTGCTGTACAAAATTTATAGCAATGATTTTTTTTCTGTCTAGTTAAAAAACCCTTCTAAACTCTGTAAAGTATTTGAAAATTTTTTTAAGATTATTTTGTGGTTTTTCTATTTGGGACCAGTAACATCCCCCCCAGCTAAAAAACCCGCCCAAATTTCACAATGTATCAAGACAAACCCCCAACCCCCTTGGGGGGAACCTTTCATTGGTTTAAAAAAATTAATTAAGCACCAAAACCTATTAGAATCTTGAAAGAAATCCAAAAAAGTAAAAAAAAAACCCTTTAAATTTCTGTCCAACATGTACAAAAAAATAACCAAGTTCTACAAAGGGGAAAAAAAAAACGGGTAAAAACACTGGTTAAAATGTAAACTTGGGTGGTCACCAACTGCAAAAATCCTTTAAAAAGTTTTTGCCCCCCATTTAAATTTTTCTAATATTATTGGGATAAGCTTAAGGGTTTCTATTAATTTTTAATTTGGGAAATGAGGAAAACTACAACGAATGGGTGAAATAACCTCTTTTCAAAGTACATGGGGAAAACCTTTAAAAAACACTTATTGTCGTGGGAAAATTTTTCCCTTTAAATAAAAGAATTTACTTATTTTCCCAGGAAAGGGGGGAAAAGAAAACAAAAAAAATCCACCTGAACTAAGGGGAAGTGTCTGGAGAAGGGGAAGGGGCTGTGGGGGCTAAAGCTGAAGGAGGGCCCTTCCCGAACAGCAAAGGGGACAGGGGAAAAAAAACAGAAAAAACCCGAAGGGCAATCTGCCCCCGACCTTTGGAAATTTTCCCCTTTTATAAAAAGAATTAGTGCTAAATTTCTGGGAAATGAATATGTATGAAATTAAAATTTTAAACTGTAAAAGCATATGCATTT
>NW_026995159.1:0-4438 GCF_028769735.1 Zonotrichia leucophrys gambelii
ATTGCAGGAGCCCCTTCCCCTTCAAAAACCCGCCCGACTCGGCACTGGTGCCACCTTTCATCTGGGAAACCCTCCTGCGTATCGTGGATTTTCAGGAGGGCCCGCCGGCCACTCCCAGCCACAGGCCCCCAACACAAACTACGGCCCTTTTCCCTGGAAGTAAAAATGACCTGCCCATCATCTGGCTGGAGAAATTTCAAGGGGCCCCCTTTTATTAAACCAGCCCCACTTGGGGACTGGTGCCACCTTTTCTGGGAACCATCCGGTTTGTGGATTTTTTAGGGGCCGGGCCACTCCCCGCCCCAAGGGCCCCAAAAAATTACGGCCCTTTTCCCCGGAAGTAAAAAATGACCTGCCCTCCCTCTGGCTGGCAGATTGCCGGAGCCCTTGCCTCTATCAATCCAGACCGACTCGGCACTGGTGCCACCTTTCATCTGGGAACCATCCTGCGTATCTGATTTTCAGGAGCCCGCCCGGGCCCCTCCCAGCCACAGGCCCCCCAACACAAACCCCGGCCCTTTTTCCCTTTGGGAAAAAAAATCCACCCCGCTTCTGGCTGGAAAATTGCAGGGGGCCACTTGCCCCTTTTCCCAAAACCCCCCGACTTCCCCTGGTGCCACCTTTCTTTGGGAAACCCTCCGGATCGTTATTTTAGGGCCACCCCCCCCCCCACCCAGGCCCCCCCAAAACAAACCAGGCCCTTTTCCCTGGAAACAAAACTACCCCCCGTTTTTTGGGTGGGAGATTTCAGACCACTTCCCCTATCAAACACCCCCCTTGCATGGCCCCCTTTCCTGGAACCCTCCTGCTATGGATTTTTAGGGGGCCCCCGGCCACTCCCGCCAAACCCCAATCAAACAGGCCCTTTTTTCCGGGAAAAAAACCCCCCCCCCCTTTTGGGTGGCAAATTGCCGGACCCCTTTTCCTTTAAACACCCAAATTGGGAGTGCCACCTTGGGTCTGGAAACCATCCTGCGTATTGTGGTTTTCAGGGCCAGCCGGCCACTCCCGCCCAAGGCCCCAACAAACAACGGCCCTTTTCCCTGAATAAAAAATACCCGCCCCCTTCTGGCTGGCAGATTGCAGGAGCCCCTTCCTCTATCAAACCAGCCGACTCGGCACTGGTGCCCACCTTTTTATTGGGACCCTCCTGCGTATCGTGGGTTTTCAGGAGCCAGCCGGCCACTCCCACCACAGGGCCCCAAAACACAATATTTCGGCCCTTTCCCGGAATAAAACGACCCCCCATCTTTTGGTGGCAATTGCAGACCCCTTTTCTCTTTAACCAGCCCCTTGGGATGGTGCCACCTTTTATCTGGGAACCCTCTGCTAAAGTGGATTTTCCGGAGCCACCGGCCACTCCCACCCAGGCCCCCGAACACAAACCACGCCTTTTCCTGGCAAAAAACTACCCCCCACTTTTGGGTGGGAGATTTCAGGACCCACTTCCCCCCATCAAACCAGGACTTGGGATGGTGCCCCTTTCACTGGGACCATCCTGGTACGTGGGTTTTCAGGACCAGCCGGCCACCCCAGCCAAGGCCCCAAACAAAATCGGCCCCTTTTTCCCCCGGAAAAAACGACCGCCCTCATCTGGCGGGGGGTTTTCAGGGGCCCCCTTTCTCTATCAACCACCCGACTGGCACTTTGGGCCACCTTTTCACTGGGAAACCTCCTGCTATCGGGTTTTCAGGGGCCAGCCGGCCACTCCCCCCACAGGCCCCCAAAACAAACCACGGGCCCTTTCCCGGAAAAAAACTAAACCCCCCCTTCTGGCTGGCAGATGCAGGGGCCACTTCCTCACAAACCCCCCGACCGGCACTGGGCCCCCTTTCATCTGGGGAAAATCCTGTGAACGTGGGTTTTCAGAGCCACCGGCCCCTCCACCCCAGGCCCCAACAAAAACAGGGGCCCCTTTTCCCCGGAAAAAACTACCCCCCTCTGGCTGGCAGATTGCAGGGCCCCCCCTTCCCCCTTTTTTACCCAGCCAACGGCATGGTGCCCCCTTTCTGGGACCATCCGCGATTGTGATTTTCAGGGCCGCCCCACTCCCCCCACAGCCCAAAAAAACTACGCCCTTTCCCCGGAATAAAACTGACCTCCCCTCTTTGGCTGCAGATTGCGGACCCCTTGGTCTATCTTTAAAAAGACCTGCCCCTTTTGGGGAGTTTCAGGGGAAATGGCTCTTCAAACCAGCCCACTTGGCATGGTGCCACCTTTCATCTGGGGAACCCTCCTGCTATCGTGGGTTTTCAGGAACCGCCCCACTCCCAGCCAAGGCCCCGAACCAACCCGGCCCCTTTTTCCCGAATAAAACTAAACCCCCGCTCTGGGGGGCAATTGCAGGGGCCATTTCCTCTATAACCAGCCCCCTGGCACTGGTGCCCCCTTTTCTGGGGCCATCCGCATGTGGATTTTTTAGGGGCCGCCCCATCCAAAACCAAGCCCCCAAACAACCACGGCCCTTTTTCCCCGGAAAAAAAACTTCCACCCCCCTGGCCAATTGCAGGGCCACTTTTTATCAATCCCGCCACTTGGACTGGTGCCCCCCCCCCCCCCCCCCCCCCCCCCCCCCCCCCGGGGGGGGGGGGGGGGGGGGGGGGGGAACCACTTCTCTTTAAACCCGCCCCTGGACTGGTGCCACCTTTTATCTGGGAACCTCCTGCTATCGGGATTTTCAGGGCCAGCCCATCCCCACAGGCCCCCGAACACAAACCACGGCCCTTTCCCTGGGAAACAAAACTCACCCGCCCCGCTTCTGGCTGGCAGATTGCAGGAGCCACTTTCCCCTATCAAACCAGGACTGGCACTGGTGCCCCTTCTCTGGGAACCATCCTGTGTATTGTGGATTTTTTAGGGGCCCCCGGCCACTCCCAGCCACAGGTTTCCCAAACAAAATACGGCCCTTTTCCCTGGCAAAAAAACTGACCTGCCCAACATCTGGCGGCAGATTGCAGGACCACTTCTTATCAAACCAGCCCGACTTGGCACTGGTGCCACCCTTTTATCTGGGCACCATCCTGCGTATCGTGGATTTTCAGGAGCCAGCCGGCCACTCCCCCCCCAGCCACAGGCCCCCAACACAAACACGGCCCTTTTCCCGGAAGTTAAAACTGACCTGCCCATATTGGCTGGGAGATTGCAGGAGCCACTTGCCTCTTCAACCAGCCCGAACTCGCACTGGTACCCACCCTTTATCTGGGGAACCATCCTGCGTATGTGGATTTTCAGGAGCCAGCCGGCCACTCCCAGCCACAGGCCCCCGAACCACAAACCACGGCCCTTTTCCCCGGCAAACAAAACTTAACCCCCGCTCTGGGTGGCAGATTGCAGGGGCCACTTCCCTCTATCAAACCAGCCGACTCGGCACTGGGGCCCCTTTCATCTGGGAACCATCCTGCGTATCGTGGATTTTCAGGAGCCAAACCGGCCACTCCCAGCCACAGGCCCCCAAACAAAACTACGCCCTTTTCCCTGGAATTAAAACTGGACCTGCCCTCTCTGGCTGGCAGATTGCAGGAACCACTTGCCTCTATCAAACCAGCCCGACTTGGCACTGGTGCCACCTTTCACTGGGAACCATCCAGGTATCGGATTTTAGGGCCACCCGCCACCCCAGCCCCAGGCCCCCGAACACAAACCGGGCCCCTTTTCCCCCGGCAAACAAAACTACCCCCCGTTTTTTGGGTGGCAGATGCAGACCACTTGCCTCTATAAACCCCCCATTGGGACTGTGCCACCTTTCATCTGGAACCCTCCTGCTATCGTGATTTTTAGGGCCAGCCGGCCACTCCCGCACAGGCCCCAACCAAACACGGCCCTTTTCCCGGGAAAAACTACCCCCCCCTTTTGGTGGCAAATTGCCGGCCATTTTTCAAACACCCAAATTGGGACTGGTGCCCCCTTTCACTGGGGGGGAAACCCCCGGTTCGGGTTTTCAGGAGCAGGGCCCCTCCCCGCCACAGGGCCCCAAACAAATACGGCCCTTTCCGGAATTTTAAAATGACCTGCCCCTTTTTGGCTGGCAATTGAGGGGCCACTTGCCCCTTCAACCAGCCCACTTTGGGACTGGTTCCCCCTTTCATCTGGAACCCTCCCCGTACGTGGGTTTTCAGGACCACCCGCCACCCCAGCCACAGGCCCCCGAACACAAACCCCGGCCCCTTTCCCTGGCAAAAAAACATCCCCCGCTTTTGGTGGGGAGATTTCAGAGCCCTTCCTCTATCAAACCCGCAGACTTGGCACTGGTGCCCCCTTTCTGGGGGCCTCCAGGTATTGTGGATTTTCAGGGGCCGCCCGGGCCCCTCCCAGCCCCCAAGTCCCCAAAAAAAATCTACGGCCCCCCTTTTTCCCGGAAGTAAATGACCTGCCTCATCGGGGGTGGCAATTGCAGAGCCACTTGTAAATCAAATCAGCCCCAAATCGGACTGGTGCCCCA
>NW_026995160.1:0-4437 GCF_028769735.1 Zonotrichia leucophrys gambelii
ACCACCGACGGATGTGCCCCTTTCATCTGGGAACCCTCCCCGTATCGTGGTTTTCAGGGGCCCCCGGGCCCCTCCCACCACAGGCCCCGAAACAAACCCGGGCCCTTTCCCTGCAAAGAAAAATACCCCCCCGCTTCTGGCTGGGAGATTGCAGGGCCCTTCCCCCTATCAAACCAGCCCACTCGGGGCTGGTCCCCCTTTCATCTGGGGAAACCTCCTGGTATCGTGATTTTCAGGAGCCAGCCGGCCACCCCCCCACAGGCCCCCAAAAAACCACCCTTTTTTCCCCGGAAAAAACACCCCCCCGCCTGGTGGCAATTTCAGGACCCTTGCCTCTTCAAAACCAGCCCACTTGGCACTGGTGCCACCTTTCATCTGGGAACCATCCGCGTATCGTGGATTTTCAGGAGCCAGCCGGCCACTCCCGCCACAGCCCCCAACACAAACCACGGCCTTTTCCCCGGCAAACAAACTACCCCCCCTTCTGGCTGCAGATTGCAGGAGCCACTTGCCATCTATCAAACCAGCCGACTCGACACTGGTGCCACCTTTCATCTGGGAACCATCCTGCGTATCGTGGATTTTCAGGAGCCAGCCGGCCACTCCCAGCCACAGGTCCCCAAAAAAATTCTACGGCCCTTTTCCCTGGAAGTAAAACAGACCTGCCCATCTTCTGGCTGGCAGATTGCAGGAGCCACTTGGTACTATCAAACCAGCCCCACTTGGCACTGGTGCCACCTTTCATCTGGGAACCATCCTGCGTATCGTGGATTTTCAGGAGCCAGCCGGGCCCCTCCCAGCCACAGGCCCCGAACACAAACCACGGCCCTTTTCCCTGGGAAAAAAACTCACCCGCCCCCCTTCGGGTGGCAGATGCAGGGGCCCCTTGCCTCTATCAACCCAGCCGCTGATGTGCCCCCCTTTTTATCTGGGGCCATCCTGCTATGTGGATTTTTAGGAGCCGCCCACTCCCAGCCACAGCCCCCAACACAAACCACGGGCCCTTTTTTCCCGGAAAAAAATAACTCCCCCCATTTTTGGCGGCAGATTGCAGACCACTTCCCTATCAACCAGCCCGACCGGGACGGGGCCCCTTTCATCTGGGGGAAACCCTCCTGGTATCGTGGATTTTCAGGAGCCAGCCGCCACTCCCCGCCACAGGCCCCAAAAAAAACACGGCCCTTTTCCCTGGAAAAAAACTGACCCCCCTCACTGGCGGAATGCAGGGGCCCCTTCCCTACAAACCAGCCCGACTGCACTGGTGCCACCTTCATCTGGGAACCATCCTGCGTATCTGGGTTTTCAGGGGCCACCGGGCCCCTCCCAGCCACAGGGCCCAAACACAAACCCACGGCCCCTTTTCCCCGGAAAAAAACTACCCCCGCCCCTTCTCTGGCAGATGCAGGACCCCTTCCCCTATCAAAAAAACCGATTGGGACGGTGCCACCCTTTTATCGGGAAACCCTCCTGCGTATCGTGGGTTTTCAGAGCCAGCCGCCACTCCCAGCCACAGGCCCCCGAACACAAACCACGGCCCTTTTCCCTGGCAAACAAAACTACCCCCCCGCTTCTGTGGAATTGCAGGGCCATTCCCCCCAAACCAGCCCCACCGCACGGGGAACCTTTATCTGGAACCATCCTGCGTATGGGATTTTCAGGGCCAGCGGCCCCTCCCCCGCCACAGGCCCCCCAAAAAAAATAAGGCCCTTTTTCCCCGGAATAAAACGACCTCCCTCTCGGCTGGCAATTCAGGGGCCACTTGTCTACAACCCCCAAATGGGACGGTGCCCTTTCATCTGGAACCACCTGCGTATCTGATTTTCAGGAGCCGCCGCCACTCCACCACGGCCCCAAAAAAAACACGGCCCTTTTTCCCTGAAAAAAACTACGGCCCCCTTTGGGTGGCAATTGCAGGACCCCTTTCCCTTTATCAAACCGCCCAAAGACTGGGGCCACCTTTTATCTGGGAACCATCCTGGTACGTGGAAATTTTTAGGAGCCACCGCCCCTCCCACCACAGGGCCCCCCACACAAACCCCGGCCCTTTTCCCCCGCAAACAAAACTAACCCTCCGGGTTCTGGGTGAAAATTTCAGGGGGCCACTTCCTTACAAACCAGCCCACTTGCCTGGGGGCCACCTTTCATCTGGAACCTCCTGCGATTGTGGATTTTCAGGAGCCAGCCCGGGCCCTCAAAACCACAGGCCCCCAAACAAAATTTCGGCCCCTTTCCCTGGAAAAAAACACCGCCCGCTTCTGGCTGGAAATTGCAGGAGCCCCTTTCTATCAAAAACCCCGACTTGGCCCGGGGCCACTTTTTATCTGGAAACCCTCCTGCGTATGTGGTTTCAGGGGCCCCGCCGGCCACCCAGCCACAGGCCCCAAACAAACTACGCCCTTTTCCCCGAAAAAAACAAACCGCCCCTCTGCTGGCAGATTGCAGGGCACCGCCCCATCAAACCCGCCCGCTTGGGCCCGGGCCACCTTTCATCTGGGAACCATCCCCCCGTATCGTGGATTTTTAGGAGCCAGCCGGCCACCCCACCACAGGCCCCCAAAAACAAACCCCGGCCCTTTCCTGGAAAAAACTACCCGCCCGCTTTTGGCTGGGAGATTTCAGGAGCCCTTCCCCATCAATCCCGCCCACTTGGCACGGTGCCACCTTTTATTGGGAACCATCCTGCTATCTGGTTTTCAGGGGCCCCGGGACCCCACCACAGGCCCCCAAAAAACCCCCGGCCCTTTTCCCCGGAAAAAAACTTCCCCCGTATTGGCTGGCAGATTTCAGAGCCACTTCCTCATAAACCAGCCCGACTGGCCTGGGGCCCCCTTTCTCGGGGCCCTCCGCGTATTTGGATTTTCAGGGGGCCCCCGGCCACCCCAGCCACAGGGCCCCCGAACAAAAACCACGGCCCTTTTCCCCGGAAAAAAACTACCCCCCCCCCTTTTGCTGGCGGGTTTAGGACCAATTTCCCTATCAAACCAGCCCGACCGGCACTGGGCCACCTTTTATCTGGGAACCTCCTGCGTATCGGGATTTTTTAGGAGCCAGCCGGCCCCCCCAGCCCCAGCCCCGAACAAAAAACCAGGGCCCTTTTTCCTTTCAAAAAAACTCCCCCCCGCTTCGGCTGGGAGATTGCAGACCACTTTCCCCTACAAAACAGCCCACTTTGGCACTGGCCCCCTTTCATCTGGAAAACCCTCCTGCGTATTGGATTTTTTAGGAGCCAGCCGGCCACTCCCAGCCACAGGCCCCCAAACACAAACACGGCCCCCCTTTCCCCGGGAATTAAAAAATAACCTCCCCTTTTCTGGCTGCAGATTGCAGGAAACCCCTTCTCTTCAACCAGCCACCCTTTTCACTGGTGCCAAAACCTTTTAACTGGAACCATCCCGCGTATCGTGGGTTTTCAGAGCCACCGCCACCCCAGCCACAGGCCCCAAAAAAACCCCGCCCTTTTCCCTGGCAAACAAAACAACCCCCCCGTTTTGGGTGGCAGATTGCAGGGGGCCACTTTCCCCCTATCACCAGCCCACTGACTGGTGCCACCTTCCGGAAAAAATCCGCGTATGGGATTTTTTAGGGCCAGCCCCACTCCCCCCACAGGGCCCCCCAACACAAACCCCCGGCCCTTTTCCCGGAAAAAAACTACCCCCCCGCTTTTGCTGGCAGATTGAGGGGCCACTTCTTATCAAACCACCCGACTGGCATGGTGCCACCTTTCATCTGGAACCATCCTGCGTATGGGGGATTTTCAGGACCAGCCGGGCCCCCCAGCCACAGCCCAAAACAAAACAAAGCCCCTTCCCTGAAAAAAAACCCCCCCCTTCTTGCGGCAAAATTCAGGGGCCCCCTTCCCATCAAAACCCGCCCCGACTTGGCACGGGCCACCTTTCATTGGGGAAACCCTGCGTTGTGGATTTTCAGGAGCCAGCCCCCACCCCAGCCCCAGGCCCCAACACAAACCCCGGCCCTTTTCCCTGGAAAAAAACCCCCCCGCTCTGGTGGGAATTGCAGGGCCACTTCCCCAAATCAAACCAGCCCGACTGGGAGGGGGGGACCTTTCATCTGGGAAAAACCCTCCTGCGTATGTGGATTTTCAGGGGCCAGCCGGGCCCCTCCCCCCACAGGCCCCCAACAAAACCACGGCCTTTTTTCCCCGCAAAAAACTCACCCCCGCTTCTTGCTGGCATTTCGGAGCCCCTTCCCCCTATCAAACCACCCCACTCGGACTGGGCCACCTTTTATCTGGGAAAAAATCCGCGATTGTGGATTTCAGAGCCCCCGGCCCCCGCCCCGGCCCCAACACAAACACGGCCCTTTTCCCCGGAAAAATCACCTCCCCTCTTCTGGCTGGCAATTTCAGGAAAAACCCTTGCTCTTCAAACCACCACCCTTTTTCCTGGGGCCCCCCTTTCACGGAAAACCCCCTGTTTT
>NW_026995161.1:0-4433 GCF_028769735.1 Zonotrichia leucophrys gambelii
TTTTCCCTGGAATAAAACACCCCCCTTTTTGGCTGGCGATTGCAGGAGCCCCTTCCTCTATCAACCCGCCCCACTGGCACGGTGCCACCTTCATTGGGAACCACCTGCGTATCGTGGATTTTCAGGGGCCCGCCGGGCCAAATCCCAGCCACAGGCCCCGAACACAAACCCGGCCCCTTTTTCCCTTTGGAAACAAAACTAACCCCCCCTTCTGGTGGCAGATTGCAGGGCCCTTCCCCTATCAAAAACCCCCCATCGGCCCCTGGGCCACCTTTCATCTGGGAACCATCCTGCGTATCGTGGATTTTTAGGGGGCCAGCCCGGGCCCCCCCAGCCCCAGGCCCCCCAAAAAACTAGGCCCCTTTTCCCCCCGGGAAAAAAAACCCCCATCCCTTTGGGTGGGAGTTTCAGGGCCCCTTGGCCCCTTTTAAACCCGCCCGACTTTTCACTGGTGCCCCCTTTTTATCTGGGAACCATCCTGGGGTATTTGGATTTTCAGGAGCCAGCCGGGCCCCTTCCCCCGCCCCAGGCCCCCAAAAAACAAACCACGGCCCCTTTTTCCCGGAATTAAAAAAAACCAGCCCATCTTTTTGGGGGGGGAAAATTGCAGGAACCCCTTTTGGGGGCCCCAAAACCCCCCAATTGGCCTGGTGCCACCCCTTTTTTTTTGGGAAACCTCCTGCGTATCGTGGATTTTCAGGACCAGCCCCGGGCCCCTCCCAGCCACAGGCCCCCAAACAAACCCCGGGCCCCCTTTTTCCCCCCCAAAAAAAAACCACCCGCCCCCCCCTGGTGGCAGATTCAGGAGCCACTTGCCCCAATCAAACCCCCCCCCTTGGGACCGGTGCCCCCCTTTTTCCCGGGAACCCTCCTGGGTTTGTGGGTTTTAAAGGGCCCGGGCCCGGGCCCCTCCCACCCCGGGCCCCCAAAAAAAAAACCCCGGCCCTTTTCCCTGGCAAAAAAAAACCACCCGCCCCCCCCCTTTTGGGGGGAATTGCAGGGGCCACTTTCCTTTAATCCCCAAACCCCCCCCCCCCCTTTGGGACTGGGGCCCCCTTTTTCTGGGAACCATCCTGGATCTGGTTTTCAGGGCCAGCCGGGCCCCTCCTAACACAGGGCCCCAAAAAAAAATACGGGGCCTTTTCCCCCGGAAGTTAAACTGACCTGCCCGTCATCTGGCGGCAGATTTCAGGGGGCCACTTCCCCCCTTTAAACCCGCCTAAATAGGGGCCCCTGGTGCCACCTTTATCTTGGGGGAACCCCCTGGAAAGTGGATTTTTAGGAGCCAGCCCCGGGCCCCCCCCAGGGCCCCAGGCCCCCCGAACACAAAAACCCCCGGGCCCCTTTTTCCTGGCAAACAAAACTCACCCGCCCCCCTTCTGGCTGGCAGATTGCAGGAGCCACTTCCCCATATCAAAACCCCCCCCCCCCCCTGGGGCCACCTTTCATCTGGGGGGAAAATCCCGTATCGGGATTTTCAGGGGCCCGCCCCGGGGGCTCCCGCCACGGCCCCGAAAAAAAACCCGGCCCCCTTTTTTCCCCCCCCAAAAAAAAAAATAACCCACCCCCCCCTTCCCGGGGGAGATTGCAGGGCCACTTCCTCTATCTAAAAACCCCCCCCCCTTTGGAAAAATGGTGCCAACCCTTTTTTTTTGGAACCATCCACGTATCGGGATTTTCAGGGGGCCCGCCGGCCCCTCCCGCCACAGGCCCCCCCAAAAAAAAAGTACGGCCCTTTCCCCCGGGAAATTTTAAAAATTTCCTGCCCCCCCCTTTTGGTGGGAGATTGCAAAGGGAAACCCCTTTTGGGGGTCTCAAACCTCCCCCCTTGGCACTGGTCCACCTTTTATCTGGGAACCACCGCGTATCGTGGATTTTTTAGGGGCCAGCCGGCCACTCCCCCCCCAGGGGCCCCCAAACAAAAACCCCGGGCCCCTTTTCCCCGGCAAACAAAACTCAAACCCCCCCCCTTCGGTGGAGATTGCAGGGCCATTCCCTATCAAACCAGACCGACTCGGGGACGGTCCACCTTTCATCTTGGGGGAAAATCCGCGTATCGGGATTTTTAGGGGGGCCAGCCGCCCCCCCCGCCACAGGCCCCCCAACGCCCAAAACCCCGGGCCCCCTTTTCCCCGGAAGTAAAACTGACCTGCCCCTTTTTGGGGGGGGGATTGCCCGGGCCACTTGCCTCATTTTAATCCACCAGGAACCCCCGGGACGGGGCCCCCCTTTTATTGGGGGAAAACCCCCCCGGTTTTTGTGGAAATTTTTAGGGGGGCCCGCCCCGGCCACCCCCCACAGGGGCCCCCAAAAAAAACCAAAGGGCCCCCTTTTCCCCCCAAACAAAAAAATCCACCCCCCTTTTTGGGGGCAGATTGCAGGAGCCACTTGCTCTATCAAACCGCCCCCCTGACCGGTGCCCCCCCTTTTTCTGGATCCCCTCCCGCGTATTGTGGGTTTTTTAGGAGCCAGCCGGCCACCCCAACCCAAAAGGTCCCCAAAAAAAAATACTACGGCCCTTTTTCCCCCGGAAATTTTTTAAAAAAAAATTCCCCCTCCCCCGGCGGGAGATTGCAGGGCCACTTGGTACTATCAAACCCGCCCGACTTCGCACGCTGCCACTTTTTTCTGGGGAAACCCCCTCGAAGTGGATTTTCAGGGGCCGCCCCGGGCCCCCCCCAGCCACAGGTCCCAAGCCCAAAAAAACCCCTTTTCCCGGGGAAAAAAAAACTGACCCCCCCCCCTTCTGGCTGGCCGATTGCAGGGGGCCCCTTCCCTCAACAAACCAAAAACTCGGCAAAGGGGCCCCCTTTTTAACTGGGGAAAACCCCCTGCGTATCGTGGATTTTCAAGGGGGCCAGCCGGCCACTCCTTTGCACAGGTCGCCAAAAAAATTTCTACGGTCTTTTTCCCCCGGGAAATAAAACTGCCTGCCTAATTTGGCTGGCAGATTTTAGGGGCCCCCTTGCCTCTTTTTCCAGCCATCCTTGGCCTGGTGCCACCTTTCAAACGGGAAAAACCCCCCCCGCGTTCGTGGATTTTAGGACCAGCCGGGGCCCCCCCCAGCCACAGGCCCCCGAGCACCAACCGCAGCCCCTTCCTGGGAAGAAAACTCACCCCCCCGCTTCTTTGGGTGGCAGATTGCAGGGAAAAAATTTCCCCCATCCCAAACCCCCCGACTTTTGGAAAATGGTGCCACCTTCATCTGGGAAAACCCTCCCGATCGGGATTTTCAGGACCAGCCGGCCACTCCCCCCACAGGCCCCCCCCCCCCACAAAGACGGCCCCTTTTTTTGAATTAAACTGACCTCCCATTTCTGGCTGGCAGATTCAGGGAAAACCCCCTTGGGGTCCTCAAAACCCCCCCAATTTTGGGGCTTTGGTTTCCACCTTTCCCTCTGGGATCCCCCCCCGCGTTCTATTTTTTTGGGGCCCGCCGGCCAAATCCCCCCACGGGGCCCAACACAAACCACGGCCCTTTTCCCCCCCAAAAAAAAACTCACCCCCCCGTTTTGGCTGGCAGATTTCAGGGGCCCCCTTGCCACTATCAAAACCCCCGACTTTTTGGGGGTGGTGAAACCCTTTTACTGGGAACCCCTCCTGCGTATGGGTTTTTAGGGCCAGCCGGCCCTCCCGCACGGCCCCGAAACACAACCCGGCCCCCTGGAAAAAAATACCCCCCTTCGGGGAGATTGCGGGGCCCCTGTCATAAACCACCCGACTTGGGACTGGTGCCATTTCATTGGGGAACTCCTGGTATCGGGGTTTTCAGGACCCGCCCGGCCCCTCCAGCCCCGGCCCAAAAACAAACCGGCCCTTTTCCCCGGAAAAAAACTCACCCCCGTTTGGTGGGGATTGCAGGGCCCCTTCTCTACAAAACCCGCCCCCTTGGCCTGGGGCCCCTTTATCTGGAACCCTTGCGTATCGGGATTTTTTAGGAGCCCGCCGGGCCCTCCCAGCCCCAGGCCCCAAAAAAAAACCGGCCCCTTTTCCCCCGAATTAAAATGACCCTGCCCCTCATCTGGTGGGAGATTGCAGGGCCCCTTGCTCTAAACCAGCCGATGGATTGGGGCCCTTTCATCGGGACACCTGGTTGTGGATTTTCGGACGCCGGCACTCCCACCACAGGCCCCAACAAACCCCGGCCCCTTTTCCCCGGAAAAAAATACCCCCCCCTTTGGGTGGCGTTGCAGGAGCCATTGCCCTATCAAACCACCGATGTGGTGCCCCCTTTATCTGGGAACCATTGCGTATTGGGTTTTCAGGAGCCCGCGGCCCTCCAGCCACAGCCCCCAACACAAAAACCCGGCCCCTTTTGGCAAAAAAACTCACCCCCCCGCTTTGGCTGGCGATTGCAGGAGCCATTCCCCCATCAAACCAGCCCCACTGGCCCTGGTGCCCCCTTTCACTGGGAACCTCCCGGTATGTGGATT
>NW_026995162.1:0-4433 GCF_028769735.1 Zonotrichia leucophrys gambelii
GAACCCCCTTTTTTTAACCACCGGCCCCGCCCCCCCCGAACCAAAACCCGGCCCTTTTTGGAAAAAAAAAAAAAAAAAAAAAATTTTTTTTTTTTTTTTTTAGAGCCAGCGGCCACTCCCAGCCCGGCCCCAACAAAACTAGGCCCTTTTCCCTGGGAATAAAACTGACCTGCCTGTCATCTGGGTGCAGATGCAGGAGCCACTTGCTCTATCAAACCAGCCCGACTTGGGACTGTGCCCCCCTTTCCTCTGGGAACCCTCCTCGTATCGTGGATTTTCAGGAGCCAGCCGGCCACTCCACCACAGGCCCCGAACACAACCACGGCCCCTTTTTCCCCGGCAAAAAAACTCACCCGCCCCGTTCTGCTGGCAAGATTGCAGGAAACCCTTCCTCTATCAATCCAGCCCGACTCGCACTGGTGCCACCTTTCATCTGGAACCATCCTGCATAACGTGGATTTTCAGAGCCACCGCCACTCCCACCACAGGCCCCCAACAAATAGGCCCTTTTCCCTGGAAGTAAAAACTGACCCGCCCGTATTGGGTGGGAGATTGCAGGAGCCACTTCCCTCTATAAACCAGCCCGACTCGGCACTGTGCCACCTTTCATCTGGGAAACCCTCCTGCGTATCGTGGATTTTCAGGAGCCAGCCGCCACTCCCAGCCACAGCCCCCAAAAAAAACCACGCCCTTTTCCCCCGGCAAACAAAACTCACCCGCCCCGCTTCTGGCTGGCAGATTGCAGGAGCCACTTCCCCCTATCAAACCAGCCGACTCGACCTGGGGCCACCTTTCATCTGGAACCATCCTGCGTATCGTGGGTTTTTAGGAGCCAGCCGGCCACTCCCAGCCACAGGCCCCAAAAAAACCACGGCCCTTTTCCCTGGAATAAAACTGACCCCCGTCTTCTGGCTGGCAGATTGCAGGAGCCACTTGCCTCTATCAAACCACCCGACTGGCACTTGGGGCCACCCTTGGTCTGGGGGCCATCTCGTATTGTGGGTTTTCAAGCCAGCCGGCCACTCCCCGCCACAACCCCCAAAAACAAACTACGGCCCTTTTCCTGGAATAAAACTGACCCGCCCCGCTTCTGGCTGACAGATTTCAGAGCCACTTCTCCTATCAAACCAGCCCAACTTGGCACTGGTGCCACCTTTCATCTGGGGAAACCCTCCTGCGTATCGTGGATTTTCAGGACCAGCCGGGCCCCTCCCAGCCACAGGCCCCGAACAAAAACCACGGCCCTTTTCCGGAAGAAAACTGACCCCGCTCTGGGGGGCAGATTCAGGGCCACTCCCCATATCAACAGCCCGACTGGGCACCGGTGCCACCTTTCACTGGGAACCATCCTGCGTATCGTGGGGTTTTCAGGAGCCAGCCGGCCCCCAGCCAGGGCCCCGAAAAAATACGGGCCTTTCCCGGAATTAAAAAATGACCTGCCCACATCTGGCTGGCAGATTGCAGGAGCCACTTGCCTCTTCAAACCACCCCACTTGGCACGGTGCCACCTTTCATCGGGAACCATCCTGCGTATCTGGATTTTCAGAGCCAGCCGGCCCCTCCCAGCCAACCCCGGGGCCCCCAACACAAACCCGGCCCTTTTCCCTGGAAAAAAAACGACCCCCCCCGTTCTGGCTGGGAGATTGCAGGGGCCACCCTCCAAACCACCGACTGCCTTTTGCCCCCTTTCATCTGGGAACCATCCTGCGTATCGGGGTTTTCAGGGGCCAGCCGCCACTCCCACCACAGGCCCCGAAACAAAAACTACGGCCCTTTCCCCGGAAGTAAAACTGACCTTTCCCATCTTCTGGCCGATTGCAGGAACCACTTGGCTCTTCAAACCAGCCCACTTGGCACTGGTGCCACCTTTTATCTGGGAACCATCCTGCTATCGTGGATTTTCAGGAACCAGCCGGCCACTCCCAGCAAAGCCCCAAAAAAAACACGGCCTTTTCCCTGGAAGTAAAACGACCTGCCCGTCATCTGGCTGGCAGATTGCAGGACCACTTGCCTCTATCAACCAGCCCGACTCGGCACTGGTTCCCCCTTTCATCTGGGGAACCATCCTGCGTATCGGGAATTTTCAGGAGCCAGCCGCCACTCCAGCCACAGGCCCCCGAACACAAACCACGGCCCTTTTCCCTGGCAAACAAACTCACCCGCCCCGCTTCTGGCTGGGAGATTGCAGGAGCCACTTTCCCCTTTTCAAACCAGCCCGACTCGGCACTGGTGCCACCTTTTCATCTGGAACCATCCCCCTTGGCAAAAAACTTTACCCCCCGCTTCTGGCTGGGAGATTGCAGGGGCCACTTGCCTCATAATCCAGCCCGACTCGGCACTGGTGCCACCTTTCATCTGGGAACCATCCTGCGTATTGGGATTTCCGGACCAGCCGGCCACTCCCCGCCACAAGCCCCCAAACACAAAGTACGGCCCTTTCCCTGGAATAAAAAATGACCTGCCCATCTTCTGGCTGGCAGATTGCAGGAAAACCCCTTGGGCCCCTCAAACCAGCCCAACTTGGCACTGGTGCCACCTTTCATCTGGAACCATCCTGCGTTTGGATTTTCAGGAGCCAGCCGGCCCTCCCAGCCACAGGCCCCCAACAATACCACGGCCCCCTTTTTCCCTGGAAGTAAAACTGACCTGCCCTCTTTTGGCTGGCAGATTGCAAAGGGGCCACTTGCCCCTATCCCCCAGCCCGACTTGCACTGGTGCCACCTTTCATCTGGGAACCATCCTGCGTATCGTGGATTTTCAGGGGCCAGCCGGGCCCCTCCCAAACCACAGCCCCGACACAAACCACGGCCCTTTTCCCCCGGAAAAAAAATCACCCGCCCGCTCTGCTGCAGATTGCAGGAGCCACTTCCTCCATCAACCAGCCCGACTCGGCACTGGTGCCACCCTTTCATCTGGGGAAACCCTCCTGCTATTTTGGGTTTTCCGGAGCCAGCCGGCCACTCCCACCACAGGCCCCAAACACAAATACGGCCCCTTTTCCCTGGAAGTAAAACTACCCCGCCCATCTTTTGGCTGGCAGATTGCAGGAACCACTTGCTCTTCAAACCACCCAAATGGCACTGGGGCCACCTTTCTCGGGGAACCCTCCTCTTCTTTGGGTTTTCAGGGGCAGCCCCATCCCAGCCACAGGCCCCCCCAACACAAACCCCGGCCCTTTTTTTCCGGAAAAAATACCCCCGCTCTGGGTGCAGATTGCAGGGGCCCTTCCTCTAAACAGCCACCGGGACTGTCCAAACCTTTATTGGGAAACCTCCCGCGTATGTGGATTTTTAGGGGCCAGCCGGGCCCCTCCCCCCACGGGCCCCAACACAAACGGCCCTTTTTCCCCGGAAAAAAACTACCCCGCCCCCTTCTGGCTGGGAGATTGCAGGGCCACTTTCCCCCTTCAAAAACCCCCCGACTCGACTGGGGCCACCTTTCATCTGGGGAAACCATCCCGCGGTTTTGGGTTTTCAGGGGCCACCGGCCCCTCCCAACCCAGGCCCCCAAAAAAAACCACGGCCTTTTTTTGGAAAAAAACTAAACCCCCCTCTTTTGGGTGGCAATTTCAGGAGCCACTTTCTCATCAAACCCCCCACTTGCCTGGGGCCACCTTTCCCGGGACCATCTGCGTTTGGGATTTCAACCAGCCGGCCACTCCCCCCCCAAACCCCAAAAACCGGGCCCCCTTTTTCCCCGCAAAAAACTACCCCCCCTTTTGGGTGGAATGCAGACCCCCCTTGGTTATCAAACCACCCCTCGGACTGGTCCCCCTTCATCTGGGGGAAACCCTCTCTATCTGGAATTTCAGGGCCACCGGCCACCCCAGCACAGGCCCCAACACAAACCACGGGCCCTTTCCGGGAAAAAACTACCGCCCCCTGCTGGGAGATTGCAAGCCACTTTCCCTACAAACCCCCCCTTGGCACTGGTCCACCTTTTTGGGGGCCACCGCGTATGTGGATTTCAGGGCCACCGGCCCCCTCCCAGCCACAGGCCCCCAAAAACCACGGCCCTTTTCCCTGGAAACAAAAATAACCCCCCCTTCTGGGTGGAATGCAGAGCCACTTGGGTTTTCAAACCGCCCACTGCATTTGGGCACCTTTCATCTGGGGGAAACCCTCCTGCGTATTGTGGATTTCCCGGACCAGCCGCCACTCCCCCACAGGCCCCCAAAAACCAAACGGCCCTTTTTTCCCCGGGAATTTAAAATGACCTCCCATCTCTGGCTGCAATTGCAGGAACCACTTGGTTTCAAACCCCCAAATTGGCCTGGCCACCTTTCATTGGGGAACCCTCCTGCGTTCAGGATTTTCAGGGGCCAGCCGGCCCCTCCCACCACGGCCCCCAACACAACCACGGCCCTTTCCCTGGAAGAAAACTACCGCCCGCTCTGGGTGGCTTGCAGGGGCCACTTCCTCTATCAACCGCCC
>NW_026995163.1:0-4428 GCF_028769735.1 Zonotrichia leucophrys gambelii
GGCCCTTAGTGGGCCCCGGGTTCCGCTAAATTTTTTTCAAAATTTCCCAAAAACCCGGGGACCCAAGGCCCCCTTTTTCCAAATCCCCCTTTGGGCCCCGGCAACGTTCTCCCCATTCCACATGAACCTGGGGTGCTGAAAAATTTTCTTACCTGGGGAAAGGGGAGCATTTGTTTTCAGGGGCCCTTGGCCCCCCTTTACCCCGTCTCCCCGAAGTTTGCTTGGCAGGGTCCTCCGGCCCAAAATTTGCCCCCCCAAAAAAAAGGTTTTAGATCCCAGCCCTCACCAACTGCCCACAACCTGGGGTGCTGAGGTTTTCTTACCTAAAAGGGTCAGCATTTGTTTTAGGGGGTTGGGGGGAGGGCCCGGGGGGCCCCTGAAAATTTCCCCTTGGGAGGAGCCCCGGACGCAAGCTGCCCCCCTGCAAATCAGGGTGGGTTTTAATCAAAATTTCCCCCAGCACCCGCCCTCAAAAACCCAACTGGGAGTTACACTTTTTGTAAAAGGGGGCATTTTTCCCCCCAGGGGGTTTTGTGGGCCCTGCCTGCGAAATTTTTTTCATTGCCAAATACCCCCCCGTGCAACCCAACTTTCACCCTTCCAACTCCACCCCCCTTCCTTTTTAAATTCCCTCCCCCCCCCATAAACCCGGGTGCTGAGTTTTTCTTTCCTGGGGAAAAAGGTTTAGCACTATGTTCAGGGGGCCTCCCATTACCCCCGTCTGCCCCGAATTTTTGCTTGGCCCGGGTGCCTCCTTAAACCAACAACCGGGGGCCAAAAAACCCCTGGGTTTTAATTTCCCAAGGGCCCGCCCCAATCTGCCCCACCCAAACCGGGGTGCTGAGGTTTCTTACCTGGGGAAAATCAGCATTATGTTCACCTGTGGCGTGGAGGGGCCGGGGCCTCTGAAATTCGCCTTCGCAATCCTTTTTCCCGGGGCCAAGCTGCCACCACCCGGGGGAATCCGGCCGGTTTAAAATCAAAATGCCTCACAACCCCCCATCAGAAACCCACTGGTATTTCACTTCCTTTGTAAAGGGGGGATTTTTTTTGGGGCCCAGGGGGGTTTAGGGCCGGCTGCCTGCTGAAATGCTGCATTGCCAAATAAGCCGTGCAGACCCAAGCTGGCACCATTTTCCCCTCCAGCCCTTTGGCCTTGGCACGGCTCCTGCCATTGCCACATGAACCTCTGCTGATTTTCTTACCTGGGGAAAAGGGGCAGCACTAGGGGGCAGGGGGTGTGGCCCGGGGTCACCGGCCCTCTCCCCTGTTTTTTTGCTTTTGCAGGGTCCTCCCACCAAAAATTTCTACCACCAAAAATTTAGGGGGGGTTTTAAAATCCCAAACCCTGCAAAAAAAAAAAAAAAAAAAAACTCCACACCAACCTGGGCTGCCCGATTTGCTTCCGGGGGAAAAGGGGCACAAATATTTCACCGGGGGCCCGGGGGAAACCGGGTCCCCTAAAATTTTCCCCTTCGCAAAGCCTCCTGGACCCCAAAAAACCACCACGCAAATTTTAGGGTGGGGTTTTTTAGGGCAAAATCCTGCAGCACCCCGCCCTCAAAACCGGGGCTGGTGAATTTTTAAATTACTTGTAAAGGGGGGAATTGGGGTTTTAGGAGGGGCCCCCCCTTAATGGGCCGGGTGCCTGCTGAAATCTGCATTGCCAAATACCCCGTCAACCCAAACGGGACCAGTTCCAACTCCCCCTTTGGCCTCGGCACGTGTCCCTCCATTGCCCCATGAACCTGGGGTCTGATTTTGCTTACCTGGGGAAAAGGGCACACTTTGTGGGTTTAGGGCCTGTGGGCCCCAGTACCGGGTTTTCCCCCCTGCCTTTTCCGATTTCCTGGCCAGTTTGCGGAAAACCCGTTTGGGTGGCCCCCTCAATTACACCAAAAGGGCAAATTTTTTGGGGCCGTGGGCCCCGGGCCGGACCATGGTTTTAGGTTTCCCCCAAAAGGGCCCCGCAGGGCAACCCGCCCTCCCAAAACCCCGGGTGTGAGTTTCCCCCCCTTAAAAAAGGGGCCCCTTTTTCCCCCGGGGGCCCATGACCGGGGGGCCCGCGGGAAATTCCCCTTTCCAGATCCTCTGGAATCCAAGCTCCCCCCCCCAAGTCCAAAGGTTTTTAAAATCCCCAAAACCCCCAGCAAACCCGCCATCAAAACCCGACGGTGATTACACTTTCCCTTTTTGAGGGGGGCAAAATTTTCCCCCCGTCCCAGGGGCCCCTTTTCCCTGCCCGCGGGAAACGGGTTTTCCAAATACCCTGCAACCCCAAGCCCCATTTCCCAAATCCAGCCTTTCCCGGCCCCGGTCTCCTCCATTCCCATGAACCCCTTTCTGATTTTGCTTACCTGGGAAAAAAGGGGGGGGATTAGTGGGTTTTGGGGGCCTTTTTCCCCTGAGTGACCGGCCGTCTGCCACCTGATTTCTGCGTTGTCAGGGGCCTCCCCCAAATTGCTAACCCAAAAAAATCAGGGTGGTTTCAGAGTCCCAAAAGCCTCAGCAATCTGCCCCCCCAACCTGGGGTGCTATTTTTTTTTTTGGGGGAAAGGGCACACTAGTGGGGTTTAGGGGCCCGGGGCCCCCGGGGTGACCCTTCCCCCGAATGTCCGCATTGCGCAGGGTCCTCCGGACCAAGCTGGCAATCTGTCCAAGTCCAGCTCGTTTGAGATCCAGGCCTCCATCCACTGGCACAGAACCTGGCTGCTGAGGTTTGCTTACCTGGGAAAAGGGCAGCACTATGTTCAGGGGCCTGTGGCCCGGATGACGGCCGTCTGCCCTGATGTCGCTTGGCATATGCCTCCGGGCCAATGCACCACCCAAAAACAGCTGTTTAGAGTCCCAAGCGCCTCAGCAAACTGCCACACAACCTGGGCTGCTGAGGGTTTGCTTACCTGGGAAAAGGGGCAGCACTATTTCAGGGCCTGTGGCCTGGAGTGACCGGCTGTCTGCTGAAATTCCGCATTGCGCAGGATGCCTCCTGGACCAAAGTTCCACCACGCAAAGTCAGGCTGGTTTAGAGTCAAAATGCCCTGCGCACCTGCCACAGAAACCTGAGCTGGTGAGTTACACTTCCTGTGTAAAGGGCGGCATTGTGTTCAGGCCGGGCTGTTAGTGGCCGCTGCCTGCTGAAATTGCTGCATTGCCAAATACGCCGTGCAGACCCAAGCTGGCACCAGTTCCAACTCCAGCCATTTGGGCCTCGGACGTGTCCTCCTGCCATCTGCCACAGACCTGGCTGCTGAGTTGCTTAAACCTGGGAAAAGGGTCCCGCATTAGTGTTCAGGGGCCGTGGCCCTGAGTGACCGCCGTCTGCCACCCTGATGTTGTGCTTGTGCCAGGATGCCTCCGGACCAAAGTTGCTACCCCCAAAAAATCAGGCTGGTTTCAGAGTCCAAGCGCCTGCAGCAATCTGCCACCCGAACCCGGGCTGCTGAGGTTTGCTTACCTGGGGAAAGGGTCAGCACTAGTGTTCAAGGGCCTGTGGGCCCCCAGTGACCGGCTGTCTGCTGAATGTCCGCATTGCGCAGGATCCTCCTGGACGCAAGCTGCCACCACTGCAAAGTCCAGCTGGTTTGAGAGTCAGAAATGCCTGCAGCACCCTGCCATCAGAAACCTGAGCTGGTGAGTTACACTTCCTTGTGTAGAGGGTGGCATTTCGGGCCCCGGGCCTTATGCCGCTGCCTGCGAAATCTCATTGCCCAATACGCGTGCAGACCCCAAACTGCCCAGTTCACTCAGCCCTTTGGCCCGCACGTTCTCCTGCATCTTTCCACATGAACCTGGTTCTGAGGTTTCTACCTGGGAAAAGGGGGCGCACTAGTGGTCAGGCCGTGGCCTGATGACCGCTGCTGTGAATTTCCCATTGCCAGGTTCCTCGGATCCAAACTGCCACCCCCCGCAAGTCCGCAGGTTTAAGGTCACAAAGCCTGCAGCAATATCAGAACCCGGCGGGATTACACTTCTTTTGTAAGGGGGCTTTTTCCCGGCCCAGGGGCCCTATGGCCGGCTGCCGCTGAAAAATTTTGCATTGCCAAAACGCCGGAACCCAAGCTGGCCCAGTTCCAAATCCACCCTTGGCCCCGGCACGTGTTCCCCGCCAACTGCCACATAACCTGGTGCTGAGGTTTGCTTACCTGGAAAAGGGTCAGACAGTTTTAGGGGCCTGTGGCCTGGGGTGACCGGGGTGCGCTGAATTCCGCTTGCGCAGGATCCCCTGGACCAACTCCACCACGCAATCCGCGGTTTTAAATCAAAAATGCCTGCAGCAAATTCCCCGGAAACCTGAGCTGGGAGTTACACTTCTTTTTAGAGGGGGCATTTTTCCCGGCCCAGGGGCCCTTAGTGGCCGCTGCCTCTGAAATTTCTGCATTGCCAAATACCCGTGCAACCCAAGCTGGCACCAGTTTCCCAAATCCCGCC
>NW_026995164.1:0-4427 GCF_028769735.1 Zonotrichia leucophrys gambelii
GAATCTCGAGTTTTTTTAGAGTTCATGTCAAAAGTCAATTTGAAACACAGCCCCATCATTTTAAAAAAAAAAAATTTTCCATAAGTAAAAAATTTTAGAAAATGGGGGAAGGGAGGGAATTACTGGAAATTTGAGAGGGGGAAAAAAATATAAAATACTAACCCTTTGTTCTTATTCCCCAGTGAACTTTGTTTTCAATTATTGATTTTTAAAAATGTCCCACTGTATTAAAGTTTAAAGGGTAATTAAAGGGTTTTATGTTCCCCTTTCCCATCCCAGTTTTTGGGGGGGGGGCACATTGTACCTTTTAAGGGAGTAGGGGAATTATTACTTCAAGTGGTTCTGTCCAAAACAAAATTGAGTATTTAAGTAAATTAAATTTTGCAAGAACTGAAATTTTTGTCAGAACCCTTTTTTTCCTTTCTTTTTGTTCGGGGTCCAAAAATTTCCTTGAAAGCCAGTTTGTACCGGGACAAAATTTTTCAAATACATATTTTTCTATGTCCGCTCTCTCATTGTGGGGTTTTGGACATTTAACTTTACTAGCCCCGTGCTAAACCCCCTGACTCTTTCTCCCCCTGCCTGGTGATTCCCCTCTTTCCCCCCCCCCCTTTGGTTTTTGTCTCCCCCCACCCCCCTTGAAACCTGGCTCTGTTTCCCCCCCCCCCCTCGGGCATGCCAGGGGGATGAGGAGCCCTCAGGTTCTCTGCCCGGGGCTGGCCCCACCCAGCTCTCTCAGCCTTGCTCAAGCCCAAGGACTCCACCCCCCTTGGAGGCCCTTCCCCCGACCCCTCCAGTGCCGACTCTTTCCCCCCCGGGCCCCCCAAAACCCACCACATGACCGGTAACCCCCCTTTTATGTCCTGGTCCCAGCCCGGCCCCTTGCCCCCTGTCAGGTTGGGGTAGACCCCGTGGAACACCTTTGGGGGAGGCTGGGCCCCGGTGGGGGGGGGGGCCCCCGGGGACGGGCCCTGTGGGCTGAACGGGTCTTTTTGGGGGGAAAAAACTGTGAGGGGGGCGGGGCAGAGTGACCAAACCCCGTGACCTGAACAGCCCCCTGGGTGTAACAGTCCCCTGGATGTCACAGCCTTCTCTTGAGTCACAGCCCCTTTTCAATGCCCACTGGTCTCTGAGGTTGGTCAAGCTGGTTACAGCCAAAACCCGGATGTCACAGCCCCCCCTTGGCAGACCTTGCCCCGTGATGCACAGATGGTTGTGTGTCACAGGGCAGTATATGATGTCATAGCTTTCAAAAGTTTAATAACCCCTCTGTGATGCAAAGCTAGTCTGGACCCTGTTGCCCGATATAAATTGTCTCCACCGCTGGTGGGGCCCCGGGGGTTGTTCTCCAAACCCCCCCCCTGTGGAAAACCCCAAAAATGCCATTGTGTGAGAAGGGGGGTGGAAGTTCGCAGCCTCGTTCCGCCAGTCAGCCCGGGCCCCTGGAAATTGGGTCCTGACCACCGGGCCCCCAGAGAGACCCCCCGGACGAAAACCATGGGTAAGGTGAGGGAAGTAGAAAATGTTTGGGGAAAACTATGGTGTTTTCCAGGACAATCAAGAAAAAATTTTTTGCAAAAAAGAATTAAACAGAAAACCCCCTGTACCCCTCATGCTTTGGGAGGGGCTACCCCCGTGGGTCCACTGAATAAAGAATGCGCTTTTAATGCCACTGGAGTTAAGGGTTTTTCTGTTTTTTTGAATTTTTTTAAACCCCACGCCCAAAAGGGAAATCTGTTGTGCTGTTACCACGAGAAGGGTGGGGGCAGATGTGGGGTTTGGAGGCGCCTGGGCACGGCCATGAAAAAACAAGTTTTAATTTCTTGAAAGAAAGGGGGGCGCAACAAAACTTTACCTGGAATTAGGAAGGGAGATTTGGCCGTTTGGTGCAGATTGGGGATACCAAATAGGTCCTGATTTTTTTAAGTGAAACAGCCCTTAAAAACAAAGGGATGCAGGAAGGATGGAAACATTTCTAGAAAGTGATCTTAAGCAGGAACGAGCAGCCTGTCCCAGTGTGGCAAAAGATGAGCTAGTGAGGAAAATGACTGGCCTGGCTGCCCATGGAGCTTTTGTGGGAACTCAGGGGCAAAAAGGATTGGCACGGCAGGAAGTGTTTAAGGATGTCTTTAGGTTATCAGAAAGAAAATTAGAGTGGTGAAAGCTCAATCAAAACTTAACCTGATCCATCCTTTAAAGAAAAAAAAATGTTTGTAAAAATTTTTTTTTAGCAAAAGGAGGGCAAAGGAGAACCTCTACTCTTTATTGGATGCAGTGGAGAAGAGAGTAAGTAAAGATAAGGAAATGGCTGAACTGCTTAACACCTTGTTTGTCTCAATTTTCAATATTAGGACAGGTTGTCCTTAGGACAAGTATTCTCCTGAGCTGGTAGATGGGCACAGGGCGCGAACAGCCCCCTCTGTAATCCAGGAGGAAGCAGCTGGTGACATTCTTAGCCACTCAGATGCTCACAGGTGTATGGGATCGGATGGGATCCATCCCAGGGAGATGAGGGAGCTGTGGATGAGCTCCCCAAGCTGCTCTCCATCATTTACCATCAGTGCTGGCTCAGCAGGGAGGTCCCAGAGCACTGGAGGTTCCAGTGTGAGCCCATCCCCAAGAAGGACTGGAAGGAGGAGCTGGGGAACTCCAGGCCTGTCAGCCTGACCTGGGTGCCCGCAAGGTTTGGAACAGATCACCTTGAGTGCCATCCCAGGGCACCCACAGGATGGCCAAGGGATCAGAGCCAGCCAGCATGGATTTAGGGGTGGCAGGTCCTGCCTGACCAACATGGTCTCCTTTTATGACCAGGTGACCCACCTGTGGATGCAGGAAAGGCTGTGGATGTTGTGTACCTGGACTTCAGCAAAGCCTTTGACACTGTCTCTGACAGCATTCCCTGGAAAAGCTGCAGCCCATGGCTTGGGCAGGGTCCCTCCTTGCTGGGAGATTTAAGAGCTGGCTGGAGGCTGGGCCCAGAGAGTGGAGGGGATGGTGCTGCACCAGTTCCTGGTGTCCAGGCACCGGTGGTGTTCCCCAGGGGTCTCTGCTGGGCCCAGTCCTGTTTAATATCTTCACTGATGATCTGGGTGAGGAGATCGAGTCCACCATTCACAAATTGCAGATGGCACCAAGCTGGGTGTGAGTGTGGATCTGCTGGAGGGCAGGACAAGAAGACACAGCCTTAAGCTGCACCAGGGGAGGTTCAGGCTGGACAATAGGAAGAAGTTCTTCACAGAAAGGGTGAGTGGGCATTGGAATGGGCTGGCCAGGGGGAGGTGGCAGAGTCACTGTCCCTCTCCAGTGTCACTTAGTGGCATGCTCTGGGTGACCAGGCAGTATTAGGGCATTGGTTAGAGTTGATGATCCCAAAGGTCTTTTCCAGCCTATTTGATTCTGTCATTCTCTGATGATTGGGACACTCTGGGGCCATTGTGACACTGCAGGGCCTCATGGAACTAAGAGGACCATGGTGACACCATGCAGCACCACAGAACCAGGGGTCCACTGTGGTGCTCTGGGGCCAAATGGACCCAGGGAGTGCACCGTGACACTCTGGGTCCTTGTGGAACCACAGAGGCCATTGTGACACTGCAGGGCCTTGTGTAACCAAGAGGTTTCATCATTTTGATACTGCAAAACCAAAGAGACCATTGGGAGACTCTGGGGCCCAGTGGATCCAAGGGGCCCTTCTGGCACTGCGGGGCCTCATGGAAACCAAGGGGACATTGTGACACTGCAGGATCCTGTGTAATCAAAGGACCACTGTGACGTTATGAGGCCTCAAGGGATCTGGAAGAACGTTGTGACACTGTGGGGCCTTGTGGAAACAAGGAGTCCATTGTGATACTGAGGGGACTTGTGGAACCACAGACACCATGGTGACAGTGTAGGAGCTCATGTGACCATGGGGCCATTGTGACAGTCTGGGGCCCCATGGAACCAAGAGGCCACTGTGAAAAAGCAGCACCAACGAGAACACTGTGACACTGTGAAGCCCCATGGAACCAAGGAGACCATTGTCACATTTGGGGGCCCCATGGAACCAAGGAGACCAGTGTGACAGTGCAGGACCTGGTGTAACCAAGAGGCCATTGTGACACTGAGGGGCTCCATGGAACCAAGGACATCTTGGCAGATGACACCAAGCTGGGTGTGAGTGTGGATCTGCTGGAGGGTAGGGGGGCCCTGCACAGGGCCCTAGACAGGCTGCATCCAGGGCTCAAATCCAACAAGCTGAGGTTTAACAAGTCCAAGTGCTGGGTCCTGCACTTTGGCCACAGCAACACCTGCAGTGCTACAGGCTGGGGACAAAGTGGCTGGAGAGCAGCCAGGCAGAAAGGGACTTGCAGGGACCGATGGACAGCAGGCTGGACATGAGCCAGCACTGTGCCCAGGTGGGCAAGAAGGCCAATGGCTCCTGGCCT
>NW_026995165.1:0-4427 GCF_028769735.1 Zonotrichia leucophrys gambelii
TCCAAAACCCCCCAAAGGAAAGGGGGCCACCCTTTCATCTGGGAAACCCCCTGCTACGTGGGTTTTTGGAGCCAGCCGGGCCCCTCCCAGCCACGGCCCCCAAACAAAAAGGGCCCTTTCCTGGAATAAAACGACCTGCCCTCATCTGGGTGGGAATTGCGGGGCCACTTTTCTATCAACCCCCGACTTGGGACTGTGCCACTTTCATCGGGGAAACCCTCCCACGGGATTTTCAGAGCCACCCCACTCCCAGCCAAGGCCCCAAACACAAACTACCCCTTTTTCCCCGGGAATTTAAAAAGACCTCCCTCACTGGTGGGAATTGCAGATCCCCTTGGTTTTCAAACCGCCCAAATCACTGTCCACCCTTTTATCTGGAAACCCTCCGGGGTACCGGGGTTTTCAGGACCGCCGCCCCCCACCACAGCCCCCAACACAAAATACGGGCCCCTTTTTCCCCGGGAAATAAAACTGCCTGCCCTCACTGGGGGCAATTGCAGGAGCCACTTGCCCTACAACCACCCGACTCGCACGGTGCCACCTTCATCTGGGGAAACCCCCTGGTAGTGGATTTTCAGGGGCCGCCGGCCACTCCCCCCAGGGCCCCCCAACACAAACTACGGGCCCTTTTCCCTGGAAAAAAACTACCGCCCCCTCTGGGTGGCAATTGCAGGACACTTCCCCCCATCAAACCAGCCCCACTCGCAATGGGGGCCACCCTTTTATCTGGGGAAACCCTCCTGCTATGTGGGTTTTCAGACCAGCCGGGGATCCCCGCCACAGGCCCCAACACAAAATACGGGCCCCTTTTCCCTGGAATAAAACTGACCTTCCCCTCATCTGGCTGCAGATTGCAGGACCATTCCCCCTATCAAACCAGCCCGACTGGCACTGGGGGCCCCTTTCATCTGGAACCTCCCGGATGTGGATTTTCAGGAGCCAGCCGCCACTCCCCCCCGGGCCCCCAACACAAACTCCCCTTTTCCCTGGAAAAAAACTACCGCCCCCTCTGGGTGCAGATTCAGGGGCCACTTGCCTCTACAAACCAGCCCGCTGGCACTGGGGCCACCTTCATCGGGGAAACCCCCGCTATCGTGGGTTTTCGAGCCAGCCGGCCCCTCCCCGCACACCCCAAAAAAAACACCCCTTTTCCCGGAAAAAACAAACCGCCCGCTCCTGGGAGACAGGAGCCCTTAATCAACCCCCGACTTGCATGGCCACTTTTAAACTGGAACCATCCCCGCTATCGGATTTTCAGGAACCACCGGCCACTCCCAGCCCAAGCCCCCCAAAAAAAAACTACGGCTTTTTCCCAAATTTAAAACGACCTGCCCTCTTTTGGCTGCAGATTCCGGGCCACTTGCCCTCAAACCCCCCAAATTGGCACGGTGCCCTTTCACCCGGAACCATCCGGTAAACGGATTTCAGAGCCCGCCGGGGCCCCGCCACCACGGGCCCCGAACACAAACCACGCCTTTTCCCCGGCAAAAAAACCACCCCCCCCGCTTCTGGTGGGAGATTGCAGGGGACCTTCCCTCACAAACCCCCCGACCGGATGGGCCACCTTCATCTGGGGAAACCCTCCTGGTAAGTGGGTTTTCAGGGGCCCCCGGGCCCCTCCCGCCACAGGCCCCCAAACAAAAACGGCCCTTTCCCTTTAAAAACTGACCCCCCCTCATCGGGGTGGGAAAAATTTCAGGACCACTTGTTTTCAAACCGCCCACTTTTCATGGGGGGCCACCTTTTCTGGGGCCATCCGCGTATGTGGATTTTCAGGACCAGCCGGCCACTCCCCGCCACAGGCCCCAAAAAACTACGGGCCTTTTCCCCGAATAAACTGACCCCCTCATCTGGGTGGCAAGCAGACCCCTTTTTATCAACCCCCACTGCCTGGTGCCCCTTCATCTGGGAACCCTCCTGCGTACGGGATTTTTAGGCCCCCGGCCACTCCCACCCAGCCCCCAACAAAACACGCCCTTTTCCCCGGAAAAAAACACCCCCCTGGCTGGCAGATTGCAGGAGCCCCTTCCTCTACAAACCGCCCGACTGGGGTTGGTTTCCACCTTTTATCGGAAACCATCCCGCTTTCGGATTTTCAGAGCCAGCCGCCCTCCCACCACAGGGCCCCCAAAAAAAATACGGCCCCCTTTCCCTGGAAGTAAAACTGCCGCCCTCATCTGCTGAGATTCAGGGGCCACTTGCCCTATCAATCCACCCACCCACTGGGGCCACCTTTTTATCTGGAACCACCCGCGTATGTGGGTTTTTTAGGGGCCACCGGGCCCCCCCACCACAGCCCCCCAATAAAAAAAAAAAAAAAAAATTAAAAAGGGTAGCCAGATTAAAAAAAAAAAAAACCCCCCAAAAAGGACGGGAATTTATTGGGAAATTTAAAAATTATTTTAAAAAAAAAAATCCCACCAAAAAAAACAAAACTAAAACCCCCTTTTCCCTAAGTTTAAAGACCCTTGCCCTCACTGGGTGCAATTGCAACCCCTTCCCCCTATCAACCAGCCCTCGGACTGGTGCCCCTTTTATCTGGAACCATCCTGCGACGTGGATTTTTTGGACCAGCCGGCCCCTCCAGCCACAGGCCCCAAACAAAACACGCCCTTTTCCCTGGGAATAAAACAAACCCGCCCGCTCTGGCTGGGGAGATTGCAAGCCACTTTCCCCATCAACACCCACTCCCCTGTGCCCCCCCTTTTTTCTGGGAACCACCTGCTATCTGGGTTTTTAGGACCACCGGGCCCCTCCCACCCAGGGCCCCCAACAAACAGGCCCTTTTCCCTGGGAAAAAAACTACCTGCCCTCATCTGGCGGCAATTGCAGGGGGCCCCTTCCTCTACAAACCACCCGACCGGGGACTGGGGCCACCTTTTATCGGGGGAACCCTCCTGCTATCGTGATTTTTTAGGAGCCAGCCGGGCCCCTCCCCGCCCCAAGGCCCCCCAAAAAAAAACACCCCTTTTTTCCCCGAATAAAACAAACCCCCCCGGGTGAGATTTCAGGGGCCACTTGTCTATCAAACCACCCGACTGCACTGGCCCCTTTATCTGGAAACCATCCTGCTATGTGGATTTTCAGACCAGCCGCCATCCCCCACAATCCCCAAACAAAATTTCGGGCCTTTTTCCCGGGAATTAAAACGACCTCCCTCTCTGGGTGGCAGATTCAGACCCCTTGGTTAAAACCAGCCCCTTTGGGCCGCTGCCACTTTTACTGGAACCATCCCGTATCGTGATTTCAGGAGCCCCCACCCAGCCACAGCCCCCCAAAAAAACGGGCCTTTTTCCCCGGAAAAAAACCACCCCCTCTTTTGGCTGCAGATTGCAAACCCCGTCCCCAAAACCCCCCACTCCCCTGGTGCCACCTTTTTTCCCGGGAACCACCTGCTATTGGGGTTTTCAGAGCCCGCCGGCCACCCAGCCCCAGGCCCCCAAAAAAAACCAGGCCCTTTTCCCCGGAAAAAAACTACCGCCCCTCTGGCTGGCAGATTTCAGGGGCCCCTTCCTCTATCAAAACCCCCCACCGGACTGGTGCCACCATTCTGGGAACCATCCTGGTATGGGGATTTTTAGGGGCCACCGGGGCCTCCCACCCAGGCCCCCAAAAAAAAACTACGGCCCTTTTTCCCGGGAATTTAAAAATGACCTCCCGTCACTGGCTGGCAAATTGCAGACCACTTGCCTCTATCAATCCACCCACTGGCACTGGGGCCACCTTTCCGGGAAAACCCTCCGCTATCGGATTTTCAGACCAGCGGCCATCCCCGCCACAGGCCCCCAAAAAAAAAAGCCCCTTTTTTTTGGGAAATAAACTGACCTCCCTCATCTGGCTGGCAGATTGCAGAGCCCTTCCTCTATCAATCCACCCACTCCACTGGGGCCACCTTCTCGGAACCATCCTGCGACGGGATTTTCGGAGCCACCGGGCCACCCCAGCCCAGCCCCCAACACAAACACGGCCCCTTTCCCTGAAAAAACTGACCTGCCCGCACTGGCTGGGAGATGCAGGACCACTTCCTCATCAACCACCCCACCGAACTGTGCCCCTTCATCTGGGGGAAACCCTCCTGCTATGTGGGTTTTCAAACCAGCCGCCACTCCCCGCCCAAAAGGCCCCAAACCAAACTACGGCCCTTTTCCCCGGAATAAACGACCTGCCCTCTCTGTCAGATTGCAGGAGCCCTTGTCTTTTCAACCAGCCCGACTTGGGATGGTCCACCTTTTTTCTGGGAACCATCCGGTACGTGGATTTTTGGGAGCCACCGCCCCTCCCAGCCCCAAGGCCCCCAAAAAAAACCACCCCTTTTCCCTTAAAAAACCCCCCCCCGTTTTGGGGGAGATGCAGGGGCCACTTTTCCCCACAACCAGCCCGATTTTTCACGGGCCCACCTTTATTGGGGAAACCCCCTGCGATCGTGG
>NW_026995166.1:0-4426 GCF_028769735.1 Zonotrichia leucophrys gambelii
TTTTCGGAGCCACCCCGCCACTCCCAGCCCCAGGCCCCCAAACAAAAATAGGCCCCTTTTCCCCCCAATTTTAAAAAAAACCCGCCCATATCTGGGTGGGAGATTGCAGGACCCTTGCCCCTATCAAAACCGCCCGATTTTCATGCGCCACCTTTGGGTGGGGAGCCATCCGCTACGTGGATTTTTGGAGCCAGCCCGGGCCCCTCCCAGCCACAAGCCCCAAAAAAGTCTCGGCCCTTTTCCCCGGAATTAAAACTGATGCCATATCTGGCTGGCAGATTTCAGGAGCCCTTGTTATCAACCCCCCATCGGCACTGGGCCATTTATCTGGGAAAACCCTCCTGCGTATCGTGGATTTTTGGAGCCAGCCGGCCCCCCCCAGCCACAGGCCCCCCAACACAAAACGGCCCCTTTTCCCCGGGAAAAAAAATTTACCGCCCCTTTTTGTGGCAATTGCAGGGCCACTTCCTCCCTCTTGCGATTGCAGGAGCCACTGCTCAACGCGACGCACTGTCCACTTTCACTGGGAACCACCTGTATCGTGATTTTCAGGACCACCGCATCAGCCACGGCCCCCACACAACACGGCCTTCCCTGAAAAAATCCCCTGCCCACATCTGCTGCAGATTGCAGGAGCATTGCCCTACTCAACCACCACTCGACTGGTCACTACTCACTGGAACCATCCTGCGTATCGTGGATTTTCAGAGCCAGCCGGCCACTCCCAGCCACAGGCCCCAACAAAACTACGGCCCTTTTCCCTGGAAAAAACTGACCTGCCCATCTCTGGCTGGCAGATTGCAGGAGCCACTTCCTCTATCAACCAGCCTGACTGGCACTGTGCCACTTGGACTCGGGCATCGGTATTGGGATTTCGGAGCCAGCCGGCCAAACAAAACAGCTTCTGAATAAACTCGCCATCTTGGCGATTGCAGGACCTTCTTCAACCTGGCATGCCACTTCGACCATCCGATGATTCGCAGCGCACTCCCAGAAGCCAAAAACTACCTTTCCTGTAATGATGCTATTGCTGCGATGCAGACACTTGCTATCACCCACTGACTGCCTTATGGGAACACCTGTATCGTGATTTTCAGCCAGCCGCACCAGCCACAGCCCGAACAACAGCCTTCCTGAAAAAACTACCGCCCCTCTGATTCAGGAGACTTCTCATCAACACCTCGCTGCACTTCTCTGACACTGCACTGATTTCAGCACCACCACAGCCAACAAACCCCCTTTCTGGAAAAACTCGCCTTGGCTGGCAATGCAGGAGCACTTCTCACAACCCACTGCCTGTGCACTTCTGACCTCGTGTGATTCGACCGGCACTCCAGCCCAGCCAACACACGCTTCTGAAAAACACGCCCTGGCGCGATTGCAGACCATGTTATAAACGCACTGCAGTCCATTATTGAACCACCGTTCGATTTTCAGGACACGCCACTCCGCCAGCCAACAACCGCCCTTCCGGAAAGACCGCTCTGCTGCAATGGACACTTGTTCACAGCACTGCGCACTTCATTGGGAACATCTGTATGGTTCAGCACCGCCCCACACACCAACACTAGCTTCGATAAAGACTCCTGCTGGCATGCGAACTGCCCCCGAACAAAACCAGGCCTTTCCTGGAAAAAACACCCGCATCTGGTGGCAGATTGCAGGGCATCCCTCTATCAACCAGCCCGCTCGGCACTGGTGCCCCTTTCTCTGGACCATCCTGCGTATCGTGGATTTTCAGGAGCCAGCCGCCACCCAGCCACAGGCCCCGAACACAAACCACGGCCTTTTCCTGGATAAAACTACTGCCCTCATTGGCTGGCAGATTGCAGGAGCCACTTGCCTCTATCAACCAGCGACTCGCACTGGTGCACCTTTCATCTGGAACATCCGGTATCGTGATTTTCAGGAGCCAGCCGCCACTCCAGCCACAGGCCCCGAACACAACCACGGCCCTTTCCTGGAAAAAATACGCCCGCTCTGCTGGCAGATTGAGGAGCCACTTCCTCTATCAACCAGCCGACTGCACTGGTGCACCTTTCATTGGAACCATCTGGTATCTGATTTTCAGGAGCCAGCCGGCACTCCAGCCAGGCCCCAAACAAATACTACGGCCCTTTTCCTGGAATTAAAACGACCTCCTCTCTGGCTGGCAGATTGAGGACCACTTGCCTTATCAACCGCCCGACTTGGCACTGGTGCCACCTTTCATCTGGGAACCATCCTGCGTAGTGATTTTCAGGAGCCAGCGGCCACTCCCAGCCACAGGCCCCAAAAAACTACGGCCCTTTTCCTGGAATAAACTGACTGCCCTCATCTGGCTGCAGATTGCAGACCACTTGTTATCAAACCGCCCAACTGGCACTGTGCACTTTCATCTGGGAACCATCCTGCGTATGTGATTTCAGGAGCAGCGCCATCCAGCCACAGGCCCAACAAACCACGGCCTTTCCCTGGAATAAACTGACTCCCTCTCTGGCTGGCAGATTGCAGGAGCCACTTGTTATCAACGCCGATTGGCATGCACCTTATTGGGACTCTGGTATGTGGATTTTCAGGAGCAGCGGCCACCCACACCCAACAAACGCCTTCCTGATAAACGACCTCCTCTTGGTGGAATTGCAGACATTCCCTTAAACAGCCACTGCATGGTGCACTTTCTGGAACCATCCTGTATGTGTTTTCAGGAGCCAGGGCACTCCAGCCAAGCCCAAAAAACGCCTTTTCCTGAAAACTACCGCCTTGGCTGAGATTGCAGGACACTTGCTATAACGCGACTGGCATGTGCCTTTCATTGGGAACATCCTGCGTATGTGGATTTTAGGGCAGGGCACTCCGCCAAGGCCCCCACAAACAGCCCTTTTCCTGAAACTACGCCCGCATTGCTGCAGATTCAGGAGCCACTTCCTCTATCAACAGCCGCTCGGCACTGGTGCACTTCTTGGGACATCGCTATCTGATTTCAGGCAGCGGCCACTCCCAGCCACAGGCCCAACAAAAACGGCCTTTCTGGAAAACACGCCGTTGGCTGCAGATGCAGAGACTTCATAACCCGACTCGGCAGGTGCCACTTCTTGGGACATCCGTTCGTGATTTCAGGAGCAGCGCCACTCCAGCACAGGCCAACAAACGGCCCTTCCTGAAAAAACACCGCCTCTGGTGGAGATTCAGGACCACTGTATCAACCACCATGCACTGGCACTTTCTGGACATCGCGTAGTGGATTTCAGGAGCAGCGCACTCCGCCAGCCAAAAACACGGCCTTTCCTGGATAACGACCTGCCCATCTGGCTGCAGTTGCAGGACACTTGCTTTAACCACACTTGCAGTCACTTCTCTGGGACATCTGTATGTGTTTTAGGAGCCAGCGGCACTCCAGCCAGGCCCCAAAACGGCCTTTCCTGGAATAAACTCCGCCCCCTGTGCAGATTGCAGAGCATGCTTCACGCATGGCACTGTGCACTTCATGGGAACATCGCGTATCGTGATTCAGGAGCCAGCGGCCCTCAGCAAGGCCCCAAACAAATCGCCCTTTCCTGATAAACGACTGCCCTCTGCTGCCAAGAAAACTCACCGCTCCCGCTTCTGGCTGGCAGATTGCAGGAGCCACTTGCCTATCTCAAACCAGCCCAGAACGTTGTGCAACTGCTGCCACCTTTCATCTGGGAACCATCCTGCGTATCGTGGATTTTCAGGAGCCAGCCGGCCACTCCCAGCCACAGGCCCAAACAACCACGGCCCTTTTCCCTGGAATCAAAACTTACCTGCCCTCATCCTGCGTGTGCAGAGTGTGCAGAGCCACTTGCCCTATCAAACCAGCCGACTTGGCACTGGTGACCACCTTGTATCTGGGAACCATCCGCGTATGCATGGATTTTCAGGAGCCAGCCGGCCACTCCCAGCCACAGGCCCCCAACACAAATCTACGGCCCTTTTCCCTGGAAGTAAAACTGACCTGCCCATCATCTGGCTGGCAGATTGCAGGAGCCACTTGCCTACTATCAAACCAGCCGACTTGGCACTGTGCCACCTTTCATCTGGGAACCATCCTGCGTATCGTGGATTTTCAGGAGCCAGCCGGCCACTCCCAGCCACAGGCCCCCAAACAAAACCACGGCCCTTTTCCCTGGAATAAAACCAGACCTGCCCATCTCTGGCTGGCAGATTGCAGAGCCACTTGCTCTATCAAACCAGCCGACTTGGCACTGCTGCCACCTTTCATCTGGGAACCATCCTGCGTATCGTGGATTTTCAGGAGCCAGCCGGCCACTCCCAGCCACAGGCCCCCAAAACAAAACTCACGGCCCCTTTTTCCCTGGAATAAAACTGACCTGCCCATCATCTGGCTGGCAGATTGCAGGAGCCACTTGCCCTCTATCAAACCAGCCACTTGGCACTGGTGCCACCTTTCATCTGGGAACCATCC
>NW_026995167.1:0-4425 GCF_028769735.1 Zonotrichia leucophrys gambelii
TGCTGGGGCGGGGGGGGGGGGGCCCCAGGGTGGGCCCCGGGTGGACCGAGAGGGGGTGGGGGTTCGGGAGGAAGGTGGAAGATCCAGGGAGCAGCCCTGGGGCGCCACCCCCCCCCAGGAGGGAGAGAGGGGGAGATCGGCGACGGAATGTGATAGCACGGCCCAAGAGGAGGGGGGGGGGAAAAGGGGTGCACCCCCCCCGGCCGCAGCAGCACACGTGTGGGAGTATCTCGTTGGGGGAAAAAGAAAAAATTTTTTAACCCCTTTTTTTCTGATTGGGGCCTTGAAAAATGCAATCCTCGAAGTGAATAAGAAGGGAATAAGAGGAGATGAGAAAAGGCCGGCCCCAAAGAACGGGGATTTTGAATGGGAAGAGATTTTTTGGGGGGCCCCTTTTGGCTGGACTTTTTTGGGCCCATGGACTCGTTTTCTGTGACACAGATGATTTGGGGAAGCATGGCCAAAACGGGGGTTTTTCTGGGGACCCCCCCCCCAGGGGGGAAAAAAAAGGGGGGACAGATTCCCAAAAGAAGACTTTCCCTTTTTGGAGTGGAAAGGACCCTTTTAAAGAAAACCCTAAAAAATCGGGCTGCGCAGGGTAAAGGCATGGGCATGGAAGGAAGAGTAAAAACGGAAAAGGGGCTTTTTCGGGGGTGCCAAATGACAGGGAACCCCGATTTTTGGTGTTTCCAGGGAACATGGAACAAAAAAGGACTTTCCCCTTTCATGAAGCATTTTGAGTTACTAAGGGGGGGGGAAGGGTGGGGTTTGGGTTTTGGGAATGTATGGTTTGGGGAAAGCCCCAGTAGGGGAAAGGGGGGGAAAGTGGTTTTTGTAGGTTTTTTTTTTTTTTTTCCCTTTTTTTATGGTTTTCCCCCATTTTCCTTTGTTTAGGTAAAAATTTTCTTTTTTAAACTAAGCCTGTTTTGTTTTCCGGAATTCACAGCAACACCAGGGTGAGGGCATTTTCATGGGGGCAGGCTCTGGCCAGGCCAAAAACCCCTACACTAATTAATACTTTTTTAACTGATTTTTATTTTTTTCCCATTCTAATTTTTTCCCTTACATTTAAAGAATTGCCCAAAACCAATGCGTCCATGCACCAATTCATGACTGTCAGGGCAGCCCAAAAAAACATACCGATTAAATTGGTCACTGAATCAAAACTACCAAACCAAAATTTCCAATTCCTTCGGTAAAAAATTTCCCCAAAAACATTCATTTTTGGGAAAAAAAGGAGCATTTTAAAAGAGATGAAATTTTTGGATCTTTTTTGCTTCCCACTGCTTCTCCCAGGTTCAAAAAAATCCAAGGGATGTTGGTTTGGGGGCAAATGGGGAAAAACGCAAAGGGAGCCCCCAAAAAAAAAAACCCCAACCCCCTCCCCAATATGGGTTCGGGGAAGGATTTCTCGGGGGGCAAGGGAAAAAAAACTATTTATTTTCAATTTTAAAAAAAGAACAATCCCAACACAAGGAAAAAAGAGACCAGACTGTGTTGCAAGGGGACTATTCTGCGAGCCGGTTTCCGGACTTCGGGGGGAGGTCCGGGGCGGTCCGTTCTTCAGGGGGGGGAAGAAAAAGGGAAAAAAAAAAAGGAAAGAAAAAAAAAAGCGCCAAAAAAGCAAAGCAACAAACCCGTGGGTACAAGCCAAGCAGCCAAAAAACCAAAAGCGAATGCTGGTCACACACCCCCTCCCCCTTCCCCCCCCTGCCGCACAAGAGCCGGGGGGGGGGGGAAAAGCCGCTGCCAGCCCAAAAAACAATGGGATAAGGCTGTCCCCCCACACACTCCCCCCCTATCCCATATGTGAACATACAAAAAAAACTTTTATTTCACTTACTCACACCTTGACACCCCGCATTCCTTCACTACTTGTCAGACCTTGACACTTACAGTTTTCCCTTTTGTCTACATTAAAAAAACATAATTATATTATCTCATCCCAATAGGTCCCTGAGGGAAACCCCCCGTGTGTTCCCCTTTTTGCATTTCACATGTTTACGGGGCCTTTACAAAGACAATCCCCGGAGGGTTTGTCTGTACTCGAGGGGTTGAACCATACGTCTTTCCCAAAAACTCTCATGGACCATGAGGGTTTTTCCCCCATTAATATTAGGGGCTCAGACGGGGCAGCCCCCTCGGTTGGTGGAAAAAAACCCCCCCCCCCCCCTTTAGTGTTAACTAACCGGAGCCTTTGCCAAATGTGCCCTTTTTTTTTAAAACCCCCCACCCCAAAGCTTTTAAGGTGGTTTTTAACAACCATTGTCCCTTTCCACTTTTTCCCCGCAGCTGGTGCAGATGGGGTAGTTACCCCCTCGATCCATTTCCTAGCCCAAGTTTAAAAAAAATTGTTTTTAAAATGAGTTCCATTATCCCCTCAATTCTCTCGGGAGTACCCTGCCTAAAGGGCCCTGCTTTTAAAGGGCCCCAAGAAGTGTTACGGGCTGTAGCTGGGACACAGGGGGGTTTCAACCCACCCCGTGGGGTTCTACCATGGTTAGTACATAGCGCTTCCCCGCGGGTTTGGGGCATGTGATGTAATCAATCTGCCACCCTCCCCTATTTGTACTTAGCCCACCACCCCCATACCAAGGGTTCACCGCTTGGCTGTTTGATGGCAGCACATCTACGTCCAAATAACCGAGAGTATGTCAGGGTTAGATTCCCCCCTCGGTCTCGTCCCAATTATAGGTGGCATCTCTACCGGTGGCCTGAGGCTCGGGGGCCATCAGTAAGAAAACTCTCCTTATGTCCCTCGAGATCTTCTTCAACTCCCCTATCTTTCAGCCTGATGTCTTGCTGGTTTGTTTTGCGCCTTCATTAGCTCTATTTGGGGGGAATGGGCATCTACATGGTAAACCCCTTACGGGTAACTTCTCAAACCCCAGTAGCGATATCTTCCCCCTTTTCCGCAGCCCAAATTGGTTTTCCCCTGCATCCCCTTTGGGCCCTCTTTCCATCTCTTAGCCATCCCATAGGGGTTGGCCCCATCCAAGAATCGGTTACAATAAACCCTTTGGGCCACTTCTCTCTTCTGAAATACCTGGGCCCCAGTTGAATAGTTTTGTTCAGAAAATTGAGGATTCCCCTCCCCTTCAGTACCCTTGCAACCCGTCGAGTGGGATCCAAAGTGTTTACCTCGTTTCACCCCTATGAGCAACAAAAACCCCATCGGGAAATAGAGGTAACGTGTTTCTTCTACTGCAACTGTTGTATGGCGGAGTTCCCCAACCCCGGGGCACTGGCTCTTGTTCCTCTCTCGACACTAAGCTTTTTACCTTGGGCCCAAATTTTTATTTTTCTAAATCCCCGGGGGATTTTAAATTCCCAATTCGAGCGTGCTGGTAAGAGGGGAATCCCCTTTCTCCCAAATAGCACTGGGGGCATGGTGGGGAAGGTTTCCCCTTGGGGTTTTCCCTTTAACATCCTCCCGCACCGGGAGTCGGGGGCGAGAAGGGGTTTTTTTCTCTGACCCAAACAACTCCCAGGCAGCTTGGCTCCCTTTATGGCGGCCCAAAATTTCCTTTTTTTTGGAGATAGTTACTTTAACCCCCTGTAGCCTGATCCAAAAACCCAAGGGGCCTTTGGGGGTTTGCCAGTGCTTTTTGTAATGGTCCCGGAAGAATGGCCCGGCTGAGAGTAGATACGTTTTTCAATCTGGGCCCCTCCCGAGGACCCAAAGGGGTACAGCAGGCGATCTCCTGTTGTTGGGCAAAGCTTTCCGCTGCTCAGGGCCCAGTAAGTTGTTTTCTTGGGGTAACCGACAAAGGGGGCTCACAATTGACTATATCGGGGGTGTGCATCTCCCGAAACCTATAGCACCTAAAAGCTTGGCCTTTTTATCATTGGTGGGGACATAGCAGTGTTTTTTAAAACCCCCAGGAAACTGACGAGTCCATCCTGCCACTTCACCCCCCAAAAACTGAATTTTCGGGGAGGCCCCGATTTGCTCTTCTTAATGGGGAAAACCGGCGTAGGGGAATATGAATTATCTTCTCCCTTTTTCCCAACACTTCTATTGCCCTGTTCCCCCAAAAAATGAAGCATCAATATATTGTAAATGTTTGGAGCCCACCCCTTTTTAGTGAGCCTGGATCGTCCCTTACAGATGGTAGGTCTGTGTTTCCACCTGGGGGAGTCGGTTCCAGGTATACGATTCCCCTCCATTAAAAGCAAACTGAGGCTGCATTTTTCTGCCAAGGGATGGGAAAAACCCTTAGCTATATCAGTGTCGGTTCCCCTTTGCTGCCTTGGACTCCCGCTTACTGCAGTTCCCGTATGTGGTACAGCCGCATCAGTGGTGGATCATTTATTCAAAGGGACGATAGTCAATCAATCTCCTTTTTTCCGTCAGATTTTCCCGGGGCCCGATAGGGGTGTTAAAGGGTGAGTGAGTTTTTTCTGATCACCCTTGGCTCTCCA
>NW_026995168.1:0-4421 GCF_028769735.1 Zonotrichia leucophrys gambelii
TATTGTGGATTTTCCGGGGCAGCCGGGGCCCCCCCCGCCCCAGGCCCCCCAAAAAAAAGGCCCCTTTTTTGGAAAAAAATCCCCCTTTGGGTGGGGAAAATTTTTGGAGCCACTTTTTTTCAAACCAGCCCATTGGCAAAGGTGCACCCTTTTCTGGGGGAAACCCCCCGGTATTGTGGTTTTCAGGACCGCCCCCCCCCCGCCCGGGGGCCCCCCCCAAAAACGGCCCCTTTTTTTTGGGAAAAAACTACCCCCCCCTTTTGGGGGAAAATTGCAGGGCCCCCTTCCCCCTTTAACCAGCCCATTTTGGGACTGGTGCCACCTTTCTTGGGAACCACCCGCTTCGTGGATTTTTTGGGGGGCCCGCCCCCCCCCCCCACCCCCGGCCCCCAAAAAAAACCCGGCCCCCCTTTTCCGGAAAAAAAAAAACCGCCCCTTTGGGTGGAAAAAATTTTTGGCCCCTTTTAAACAAAAACCCCAATTTAAGTGCCCCTTTCATTGGGAACCCTCCCGCGTATTGGGGATTTTTTGGGGCCCCGGCCCCTCCCCGCCAAGGCCCCCAAAAAAAACGGCCCTTTTCCCCCCAAAAAACAAATCCCTTCCGGGGTGGGAGATTGGGAGGGGCCATTTTCTACAAACCACCCAAGGGCCCCGGTGCCCCCCTTTTTTTGGGGCCCCCCCCCGGGGTGGATTTTAGGAGCCCGGGCCAAATCCCCCCCCCCCAAAAACAAAAAAAAGGGCCCCTTTTTTCCCCCCCAAAAAAAACCCCGCCCCTTTTGGGGTGGCAATTGCAAGGGGGGCCCCCTTTTTCAAAAAGCCCAATTGGAAATGGGGCCACCCTTTATTGGGAACCTCCGGGGTATCGGGGTTTTCAGGAGCCGGGGCCATCCCCGCCCCAGGCCCCAAAAACAAACCCCGGCCCCTTTTCCCCGGAAAAAAAAATACCCCCGCTTTGGGGAGATTTCAAGGGGATTCCCCCCATCAAACCCGCCCGACTGGACACTGGTGCCACCTTTCATCTGGGAACCATCCTGCGTATCGTGGATTTTCAGGAGCCAGCCGGCCACTCCCAGCCACAGGCCCCAACACAAACCACGGCCCTTTTCCCTGGCAAACAAAATTACCCCCCCGCTTCTGGCTGGAAGATTGCAGGAGCACTTCCCTCTATCAAACCAGCCCGACTCGGCACTGGTGCCACCTTTCATCTGGGAACCATCCTGGATCGTGGATTTTCAGGAGCCAGCGGCCACTCCCAGCCACAGGCCCCCAACAAAACACGGCCTTTTCCCTGGAAAAAAACTCACCCGCCCCGCTTCTGGCTGGCAGATTGCAGGAGCCACTTGCCTCTATCAAATCCAGCCCGACTCGCACTGGTGCCACCTTTCATCTGGGAACCATCCTGCGTATGTGGATTTTCAGGAGCCAGCCGGCCACTCCCAGCCACGGCCCCCGAACACAAACCACGGCCCTTTTCCCTGGCAACTAAAACTCACCTCGCCCTCTTCTGGCTGGCAGATTGCAGGAGCCACTTGCCTCTATCAAACCAGCCCGACTCACTTGGTGCCACCTTTCATCTGGGAACCATCCTGCGTATCGTGGATTTTCAGGAGCCAGCCGGCCACTCCCAGCCACAAGTCCCCAAAAACAATCTACGGCCCTTTTCCCAGAAAGTAAAACTGACCTGCCCATCATCTAGCTGGCACAGTACAGCAGCCACTTGGTAATATCAAACATGCCCAACTTGGCACTGGTGCCACCTTTCATCTGGGAACCATCCTGCGTATCGTGGATTTTCAGGAGCCAGCCGGCCACTCCCAGCCACAGGCCCCCGAACAAAAACCACGGCCGTTTTCCCTGGAAGTAAAACTGACCTGCCCGTCATCTGGCTGGCAGATTGCAGGAGCCACTTGCCTCTATCAATCCAGCCCGACTCGACACTGGTGCCACCTTTCATCTGGGAACCATCCTGCGTATCGTGGATTTTCAGGAGCCAGCCGGCCACTCCCAGCCACAGGACCCCAAACACAAACCACGGCCCATTTCCCTGGCAAACAAAATTCACCCGCCCCGCTTCTGGCTGGCATATTGCAGGAGCCACTTGCCTCTATCAAACCAGCCCGACTCGACATTGGTGCCACCTTTCATCTGGGAACCATCCTGCGTATCGTGGATTTTCAGGAGCCAGCCGGCCACTCCCAGCCACAAGTCCCCAAAAACAATCTACGGCCCTTTTCCCAGAAAGTAAAACTGACCTGCCCTCATGCTGGCCCAGTGCAGCAGCCACTTGGTAATATCAAACATGCCCAACTTGGCACTGGTGCCACCTTTCATCTGGGAACCATCCTGCGTATCGTGGATTTTCAGGAGCCAGCCGGCCACTCCCAGCCACAGGCCCCGAACACAAAACCACGGCCTTTTCCCTGGAAGTAAAACTGACCTGCCCGTCATCTGGCTGGCAGATTGCAGGAGCCACTTGCCTCTATCAATCCAGCCCGACTCGACACTGGTGCCACCTTTCATCTGGGAACCATCCTGCGTATCGTGGATTTTCAGGAGCCAGCCGGCCACTCCCAGCCACAGGACCCCAAACACAAACCACGGCCCATTTCCCTGGCAAACAAAATTCACCCGCCCCGCTTCTGGCTGGCAGATTGCAGGAGCCACTTCCCCATATCAAACCAGCCCGACTCGGCACTGGTGCCACCTTTCATCTGGGAACCATCCTGCGTATCGTGGATTTTCAGGAGCCAGCCGGCCACTCCCAGCCACAGGTCCCCGAACACAAACCAGGGTCCTTTTCCCTGGCAAAGAAAACTCACCCACCCCGCTTCTGGCGGGAAGATTGCCGGAGCCACTTGACTCTATCAAACCAGCCCGACTCGACACTGGTGCCACCATTCATCTGGGAACCATCCTGCGTATTGTGGATTTTCAGGAGCCAGCCGGCCACTCCCAGCCACGGGCCCCCAAACACAAACCACGGCCCTTTTCCCTGGAATTAAAACTGACCTGCCCATCTTCTGGCTGGCAGATTGCAGGAACCACTTGGCTCTCTCAAACCAGCCCAACTTGGCACTGGTGCCACCTTTCATCTGGGAACCATCCTGCATATCGTGGATTTTTCGGACGCAGCCAGCCACTCCCAGCCACAAGTCCCCAAAAACAATCTACGGCCCTTTTCCCAGTAAGTAAAACTGACCTGCCCATCATCTAGCTGGCACATTGCAGCAGCCACTTGGCTCTCTCAAACCAGCCCAACTTGGCACTGGTGCCACCTTTCATCTGGGAACCATCCTGCGTATCGTGGATTTTCAGGAGCCAGCCGGCCACTCCCAGCCACAGGCCCCCGAACACAAACCACGGCCGTTTTCCCTGGAAGTAAAACTTACCTGCCCGTCATCTGGCTGGCAGATTGCAGGAGCCACTTGCCTCTATCAATCCAGCCCGACTCGGCACTGGTGCCACCTTTCATCTGGGAACCATCCTGCGTATCGTGGATTTTCAGGAGCCAGCCGGCCACTCCCAGCCACAGGCCCCCGAACACAAACCACGGCCCTTTTCCCTGGCAAAGAAAACTCACCCGCCCCGCTTCTGGCTGGCAGATTGCAGGAGACACTTCCCTATATCAAAAAAGCCTGACTCGGTACTGGTGCCACATTTCATGTGGGAACCATCCTGCGTATCGTGGATTTTCAGGAGCCAGCCGGCCACTCCCAGCCACAGGCCCCCGAACACAAACCACGGCCCTTTTCCCTGGCAAACAAAACTCACCCATCCCGCTTCTGGCTGGCAGATTGCAGGAGCCACTTGCCTCTATCAAACCAGCTCGACTTGGCACTGGTGCCACCTTTCATCTGGGAACCATCCTGCGTATCGTGGATTTTCAGGAGCCAGCTGGCCACTCCCAGCCACAGGCCCCCAAACACAAACTACGGCCCTTTTCCCTGGCAAACAAAACTCACTCGCCCCGCTTCTGTCTGGCATATTGCAGGAGCCACTTGCCTCTATCAATCCAGCCCGACTCGGCACTGGTGCCACCTTTCATCTGGGAACCATCCTGCGTATCGTGGATTTTCAGGAGCCAGCCGGCCACTCCCAGCCACAGGCCCCCGAACACAAACCACGGCCATTTTCCCTTGCAAACAAAACTAACCCACCCCGCTTCTGGCTGGAAGATTGCAGGAGACACTTCCCTCTATCAATCCAGCCCGACTCGGCACTGGTGCCACCTTTCATCTGGGAACCATCCTGTGCATCGTGGATTTTCAGGAGCCAGGCGGCCACTCCCTGTCACAGGTCCCCAAACAAATACTACGGCCCTTTTCCCTGGAATTAAAACTGACCTGCCCGTCATCTGGCTGGCAGATTGCAGGAGCCACTTGCCTCTATCAATCCAGCCCGACTTGGCACTGGTGCCACCT
>NW_026995169.1:0-4419 GCF_028769735.1 Zonotrichia leucophrys gambelii
CTTTTAAATAACCTCCCTTATGGGATTTTCAGGAGCCACGGCCCCCCCAGCCACAGGCCCCCAAAAAAAACACCCCCTTTTCCCCGGAAGTAAAACGACCTGCCCGTCATCTGGCTGGCAGATTGCAGGGGCCCTTGCCTCTTTAATCCAGCCCGTTGGCCTGGGGCCACCTTTCATCGGAACCATCCTGTAGTGGATTTTAGGAGCCACCGGCACCCCCACCACGGCCCCCCAAAAAAACCACCCCTTTTCCTGGAAAAAAACTACCTGCCCCCCCTTCTGGGGGCAGATTGCAGGAAACACTTCCCCCTATCAAACCAACCTACTCGGACTGGGGCCACCTTTTATCTGGGAACCTCCGGACGTGGATTTTTAGAGCCCCGCCCTCCCACCACACCCCCAAAAAACAAAAAACCCGGCCCTTTCCCGGCAAAGAAAACTCACCCCCCCGCTTCGGGTGCAGATTTCAGGGGCATTTTCCCTTTTCAAACCAACCGACTCGGCACGGTGCCACCTTTCATCGGGAACCACCTGCGTATCGGGATTTCAGGGCCCGCCGGCCCTCCCCGCCACAGGCCCCAAAAAAAACTACGGGCCCTTTTCCCTGGGAAATAAAAAATGACCTGCCCTCACTGGCTGCAATTGAGGAGCCTTTTATCAAAAAGCCCACTTGGCACTGGCCACCCTTTTCGGGGGCCATCCTGCTACGTGGGTTTTCAGGAGCCAGCCGGCCACTCCCCCCACAGGCCCCCAAACACAAACCCCGGGCCCTTTTTTTTATGTAAAACTGACCTCCCATCACCCTCGGCAGATTCACGAGCCACTTGCCTCTATCAATCCCCCCCGACCTGGGACTTTACACAATTTTATCTGGGGAAACCTCCTCCTATTGTGGATTTTCAGGAGCCAGCCGGGCCCCTCCCCCACAGGGCCCCGAACCCCAAAACTACGGGCCCCTTTTCCCCCCGGAAGTAAAACTGACCTGCCCGGCACTGGCTGGCAATTGAAGGGGCCAGTTGATCTATCAAACAGCCCACCGCACGGGCCACCTTTCATCTGGGGAAACCCCCTCTATTGGGATTTTTAAGCCAGCCCCACTCCCAGCCACAATCCCCAAAAACAATTACGGCCCTTTTCCCTAAGTAAAAAAACCTCCCATCATCTGGGTGGCACATTGCAGCAGCCTCTTGGAAATCAAAAACCCCCCAACTGGCACTGGGGCCACCTTTCATCTGGGAACCATCCTGCATATCGTGGTATTCAGGACCAGCAGGCCACTCCCACCACAGGCCCCCCAACACAAACCGGCCCCTTTTTCCTGGAGTAAAACTACCCCCCCGCATCTGGCTGGGAGATTGCAGGAGCCACTTTCCCTCTACAATCCACCCGACCGCTCTGGTGCCACCTTTTCATCTGGGGAACCCTCCCGTTTCGTGATTTTTAGGTCCAGCCGGGCCCCCCCCAGCCCAGGGCCCCCGAATACAAAATACGGGCCCTTTTCCCGGGGGTAAAACACCTGCCCCCTCATCTGGGTGGGAGATTGAAAAAGCCACTTGCCCTATCAATCCACCCGACCTGGCACGGGGGCCCCCTTTCATCTGGGAACCACCCGCGTATTGTGGGGGTTTTCGAGCCAGTGGGGCCCCTCCCAACCCAAAAAAAAAAAAAAAGGGGGGGGGGGGGGGGGGGGGTTTTTTGGGGGGGGGGGGGGAAAAAATTGTGGGGTTTAAACCCGCCCACTGCACTGGTCCACCTTTCATCTGGAACCATCCTGGTATGTGGTTTTCAGGAGCCAACCCCACTCCCAGCCACAGGCCCCCAACAAAACTACGGGCCCTTTTTCCCGGAAAAGAAAAATACCTCCCCTCATTCGGAGATTGCGGACCCCCTCCTTATCAACAGCCGACTTGGCCTGGGGCCACCCTTTCCCTCTGGGAACCATCCCGTATCGGGATTTCAGGAGCCACCGGCCACCCCAGCCACAGGCCCCAACAAAACTACGGCCCTTTTTTCCCCGGAATAAAACTGACCTCCCTCATCGGCTGCAATTGAAACCCCCTTGGGTCTATCAACAGCCCCACTCGACACGGTGCCACCTTTCATCGGGGAAACCCTCCTGCTATGTGGATTTTCAGGGGCCAGCCCCACTCCCAGCCCCAAGTCCCCAAAAAAACTACGGCCCTTTTCCCTGGAATAAAACGACCCGCCCATCTCGGGGGGCAATTTCAACCCTTGGTAATATCAAAAACCGCCCAACTTGGCACGGGTGCCACCTTTTTTTCTTGGAACCATCCTGCTATCGTGGGTTTCAGGGGCCCCCCCGCCCCATCCCACCAAGCCCCCAACCAAACCACGGCCCTTTTTCCTGGAATAAACTCCTCCCTCATCTGGCTGCAGATTGCGGAGCCCCTTGCCCTATCAACCCGCCCGCTGGGCTTGTGCCCCCCTTTCATCTGGGGAAACCCTCCCGCGTATCGGGATTTTCGAGCCTCGGCCACCCCCCCACACCCCCCCAAAACAAACCGGGCCCTTTCCCGGGGGTAAACTGACCCCCTCATCTGGGTGGCAGATTTCAGGAGCCACTTGCCTCTATCAATCCAGCCCGGACTTGGCACTGGTGCCACTTTCATCTGGACCATCCTGTGTATCGTGGATTTTCAGGAGCAGCCGGGCCACTCCCAGCCACATGCCCCCAAACACAACTACGGCCCTTTTTCCCCTGAATTAAAAAGACCAGCCGTCCATCTGGCTGGCAGATGCAGGAGCCCTTGCCTCTATCAATCCAGCCCGACTCGGTACTGGTGCCACCTTTCATCAGAGAACCATCCTGCGTACGTGGATTTTCAGGAGGCCAGCAGAGCCACTCCCACCACATGCCCAACACAAACCCACGGCCCTTTTCCCTGGAAGTATATCTGACCTCCCGCATCTGCTGGCAGATTGCAGGAGCCACTTGCCTCTATCAATCCAGCCCGACTCGTACTGGAGCCACCTTTCATCTGGGAACCATCCTGCGTACGGGATTTTCTGGGAGGGCCAGCCGCCACTCCCAGCCACAGGCCCCCAAACCACAACCACGGCCCTTTTTCCCTGAAGTAAAACTAACCTCCCCGGCAATCTGGCAGGCACATTGTCAGGAGCCACTTGGCTCTATCAAATCCAGCCCGACTTGGCACAGGTGCCACCTTTCATCTGAACCATCCAGCGTATCGTGGATTTTCAGGATCCAGCCGCCACTCCCCAGCACAGGCCCCCGAACACAAAACACGGCCCCTTTCCCTGTCAAACGAAACTCACCCGCCCCGCTTCTGCTGGCACATTGCAGGAGAGACTTCCCTCTATCAAACCAACATGACTCGCACCGGTGCCAAACTTTCATCTGGGAATCATCCTGTGTATTGTGGATTTTCAGGAGCCAGCCGGCCACTCCCAGCCACAGGCCCCCAACACAAACACGGCCCTTTTCCCTGGAAAAAAACTACCCGCCCGCTTTTGGCTGGCAATTGCAGGAGCCACTTCCTCTATCAACAGCCCGACTGGCACTGGTGCCACCTTTCATCTGGGAACCATCCTGCTTGTGGATTTTCAGGGCCAGCCGGCCTCCCAGCCACAGGCCCCAAAAAAACCACCGGCCCTTTTCCCTGGAAGAAAACTACCTGCCCCTTCTGGCTGGGAGATTGCAGGACCACTTGCCCTCTATCAAACCAGCCCGACTTGGCACTGGTGCCACCCTTTCTGGGAACCATCCGGTACGTGGATTTTCAGGAGCCACCGGCCACTCCCACCACAGGCCCCAAAAAAACCAGGCCCTTTTCCCTGGAAATAAAACTGACCCCGCCCCATCTGGGTGGCAGATTCAGGACCACTTGCCTCTATAAACCACCGACTGGCACGTGCCACCTTTCGGACCATCCGCGTATCGGGATTTTCAGGGGCCCGCCGGCCCCCTCCCAGCCCAAACCCCAAAAAAAACTACGGCCCTTTTTTCCCGGAAGTAAACTGACCTGCCCTCCTTGGGTGGGAATTCAGAGCCCTTGTTATCAAACCGCCCACTGGACTGGTGCCACCTTTTATCTGGAACCTCCTGCTATCGTGGATTTTCAGGAGCCAGGCGCCCCTCCCGCCACAGCCCCCCAACACAACCAAGGCCCTTTTCCCTGGCAAACAAACTCACCCCCCCGCTTCTGGCTGGCAGATTGCAGAGCCCTTTCCCCTTTAACCAGCCACTCGGGACTGGTGCCCCCTTTCATCTGGGAACCTCCTGTGATCGTGGTTTTTTAGGACCAGCTGGCCCCACCCAGCCCCAGGCCCCAAACACAAACACGGCCCTTTTTCCCTGGAAGTAAAACTGACCTGCCCTCATCTGGTGGAGATTGCAGGAGCCACTTGCCTCTATCAAACAGCCCGACTTGCACTGGT
>NW_026995170.1:0-4416 GCF_028769735.1 Zonotrichia leucophrys gambelii
GCTGGCCTGAATCCAAGGTGCCCATAAAGTGGACCAGCCTCGGCGATGATAGAGGCAGTGTCCTGACTGCCAGCAATGCGGATCTTTTCCAGGAAAGGCCTCTGAATCACGAAGCAGGTGGTTCCCGATGAAATGCACATACGCGTGTTATGAAGGCTCCCAATCGCGCAAAGGGTTTTGCCAGAAAGGCCGTGTTTTTTCGGGGGCCGGTGCGGCTTCTGAATCCACGTCCAGATGTCCAGATGAAGTCCATCAATGGCGATGATAGGCTTCTGAATCTCCCCAATGACAGGGCGTTATTTCCGGAAAAGGCGATTGTTGGGCCTGTGCTGGAGTGCCGCTGCTCCGAAAAACCATACGATGTCCCAAAAATGCACATCACGCTGTGATAGAGCCTGCATTCCCAAACATCATTCTGAAGCCTTTGGCCTGGGTGCGCTGCCCAACCATACCATGTCCTAACCACATCGCTTGAGAAGTCTCAACCCACCAGAACGCTGTTTCTCAGAAAGCGTTTGTGTTGCCGCTGAGTCCCTCCCTAAATCCACACCAGATGTTCCAAACACACATCCAAAAGCCATCCCCAAACGCATCTTACTCCGAAACGTTTGGCGGCTGTCCCTGCCCTAACATACAGAGTCCAAAAAGCACCATCATGCTGTTAGAGAGCCCCATTGCACCAACTATTTCAGAAGCGTTTTGCCTGCGATCCCTCTCTAACCACACCAGATCAATGAATCATCGCTGTATAGATGCCTCATCCACAAGCGTATTTCCAGAAAGCGGTTGGCGTGTAGCCGCGCTCTAACCCATCCAGATGTCCCAGAAATGGCACACGATGCTGTTGATAAAATCTCGCAATCTCCACCAAACGGTTTCTCCAGAAAGCCGTTTGTTTGGCCTGCTGGAGGCCCGCTCCTAAAATCCAAACCAGATGTTCCCATAAAGTGCACATCGATCGCTGTTTGATAGAGAATCTCCGCAATCTCCACCAAACGGCGTGATTTTCCAGAAGCCGTTGTGGGGCCTGGCTGATGCCGCTGCTCCTGAAAATCCACATACCAGATGTTCCCAATGAAAGGCACCAGTCCATCGCTTGAAAGGCAAGTGCTCCTCAATCTCCACCAGAACGGCAGTAGTTCTTCAGAAAAGGCTTTTGTTGGCCTTGGCTGATGCCGCTGCTCCTAAAATCCACGTACCAGTGTTCCAATGAAAGTGCACCATCATCGGGCTGTGATAAGCAATGCCCGCAATCTGCCACCAGAGCAGTATTACTTCAGAAGCCGTTGTTGGCCTTGTGGATGCGCTGCCCTGAAATCCACATACGCAGATGGTTCCCAATGAAAGGTGGCACCAGTCCGATCGGCTGTTTGATAGAGAAGTCTCCTGCAATCTGCCAGCCAGAAGCGGCGGTAGTTTCTTTCCAGGAAAAGGCCGTGTTTGTGTTTGGGCCTGTGGCTGGAGTGCCGCTGGCTCCTGAAAATCCACGATACGCAGGATGGTTCCCAATAAAGTGCACCAGTGCGAGTCGGCTGGTTGATAGAGGCAAGTGCTCCTGCAATCTGCCACCAGATACGGCAGGTCATTTACTTCCAGGAAAAGGCCGTAGTTTGTGTTTGGGCCTGTGGCGGAGTGCCGGCTGCTCCTGAAAATCCACGATACGCAGATGGTTCCCAGATGAAAGGTGGCACCAGTCGAGTCGGGTGGGTTGATAGAGGCAAGTGCTCCTGCAATCTGCCAGCCAAAGCGGCGGTAGTTTTCTTCCAGGAAAAGGGCCGTGTTTGTGTTTGGGGCCTGTGCTGGATGCCGCTGGCTCCTGAAAATCCACGATACGCAGGATGTTCCCAGATGAAAGGTGCACCAGTCCGATCGGCTGTTGATAGAGCAAGTGCTCCTGCAATCTGCCACCAGAACGGCAGTCAGTTTTACTTCCAGGAAAAGGCCGTGGTTTGTGTTGGGCCGTGCTGGAGTGGCCGCTGGCTCCTGAAAATCCACGATACGCAGATGGTTCCCAGATGAAAGTGCACCAGTCCGAGTCGGCTGGATTGATAGAGGCAAGTGGCTCCTGCAATCTGCCACCAATGACGGGCGTCATTTTACTTCCAGGAAAAGGCCGTAGTTTGTGTTCGGGCCTGTGCTGGAGTGGCCGCTGGCTCCTGAAAATCCACGATACGCAGATGGTTCCCAGATAAAGGTGGCACCAGTACCGAGTCGGCTGGATTGATAGAGGAAGTGCTCCTGCAATCTGCCAGCCAGAGGGGCGGGTCAGTTTTACTTCCAGGAAAAGGGCCGTAGTTTGTGTTTGGGCCTGTGCTGGAGTGGCCGGCTGGCTCCTGAAAATCCACGATACGCAGGATGGTTCCCAGATGAAATGGGCACCAGTCGATCGGCTGGATTGATAGAGCAAGTGCTCCTGCAATCTGCCAGCCAGAAGCGGGTCATTTTACTTCCAGGAAAAGGGCCGTGTTGTGTTGGGGCCTGTGGCTGGAGTGCCGCTGGCTCCTGAAAATCCACGATACGCAGATGGTTCCCAGATGAAAGTGGCACCAGTCCGAGTCGGCTGGTTTGATAGAGGCAAGTGGCTCCTGCAATCTGCCAGCCAAACGGGCGTAGTTTTTCTTTGCGAGTCGGGCTGGTTGATAGAGGCAAGTGGCTCCTGCAATCTGCCAGCCAGAGACGGCAGTCAGTTTTACTTCCAGGAAAAGGCCGTAGTTTGTGTTGGGGCCTGTGCTGGAGTGGCCGGCTGGCTCCTGAAAATCCACGATACGCAGGATGGTTCCCAGATGAAAGGTGGCACCAGTGCCGAGTCGGCTGGATTGATAGAGGCAAGTGGCTCCTGCAATCTGCCAGCCAGAAGGGGCAGGTCATTTTACTTCCAGGAAAAGGGCCGTGTTTGTGTTTCGGGGCCTGTGGCTGGGAGTGGCCGGCTGCTCCTGAAAATCCACGATACGCAGGATGGTTCCCAGATGAAAGGTGCACCAGTGCAGTCGGGCTGGATTGATAGAGGCAAGTGGCTCCTGCAATCTGCCAGCCAGATGACGGGCAGTCAGTTTTACTTCCAGGGAAAAGGGCCGTATTTGTGTTTGGGGCCTGTGGCTGGAGTGCCGCTGGCTCCTGAAAATCCACGATACGCAGGATGGTTCCCAGATGAAAGGTGGCACCAGTGCGAGTCGGGCTGGTTGATAGAGGAAGTGGCTCCTGCAATCTGCCAGCCAGATACGGGCAGGTCAGTTTTACTTCCAGGAAAAGGCCGTAGTTTGTGTTCGGGGCCTGTGGCTGGAGTGGCCGGCTGGCTCCTGAAAATCCACGATACGCAGGATGGTTCCCAGATGAGGGGGCACCATACCGGGTCGGGCTGGTTTTATAGGGAAGTGCTCCGCAATTGCCACCAGAAGCGGGGGGGTATTTTTTTTCCCGGAAAAAGGGCCGTGTTTTGTTCGGGGGGCCCGTGGCGGGGTGGCCGCCTGGCTCCGAAAATCCACATACCCGGGGTGGTCCCAGATGAAAGGTGGCACCCGGCGAGTCGGGGTGGTTGATAGAGGGGAAATCCCGCAATCCCACCAGATGACGGCAGGTCAGTTTTCTTCCAGGGAAAAGGGGGGTATTTTGTTTGGGGGGCCTTGGGTGGGAGTCCGCTGGCCCTGAAAATCCACGATACCAGGAGGTTCCCCGAGAAAGGGGGCCCAGTTTCCATCGGGCTGTTGATAGGCAAGTGGCTCGCAATCTGCCCCCAAACGGGCTAGTTTTCTTCCAGGGAAAAGGGCCGTTTTGTTTGGGGGCCCGTGGTGGGAGTGGCCGCTGGCCCTGAAAATCCACGATACGCAGGTGCCCAATGAAAGGGGGACCATACCGAGTCGGGGTGGTTTTAAAGAGGAATGTCCCTAATCTGCCCCCAGAAGCGGGGGGGGGTATTTTCTTCCCGGGGAAAAGGGGCCCGGGGTTGTGTTTTGGGGCCTGGCTGGGGGTGGCCGGGTGGTCCTAAAACCCCCGATACGAGGAGTTCCCAGATGAATGGCCCATTCGAGCGGGCTGGTTGATAAGGAAGTGGCTCCTGCAATCTGCCAGCCAGAGCGGGCGGTATTTACTTTTTCCCGGGAAAAGGCCCTGTTTGTGTTTTTGGGGGCCCGTGGGTGGAGTGCCGGGTGGCTCCTGAAAACCACGAAACCAGATGGTTCCCAGATGAAAAGGGGGCACCAGTTGAGTCGGGTGGTTGAAAAAGGGAAGTGTCCCAATCTGCCCCCCAAGCGGGCGGGGTTTACTTCCAGGAAAAGGGGCCTGTTTGTGTTGGGGGGGCCCGTGGTGGAGTGCCGTCTGGCCCTAAAACCACAACCAGGATGTTCCCCGATAAAGGTGGCACCATCCGAGTCGGGCTGGTTTTATAAGGGAATGGCTCCTCAATCTGCCACCAGAAGGGGG
>NW_026995171.1:0-4414 GCF_028769735.1 Zonotrichia leucophrys gambelii
CCTGGAAAAAATTACCCCCCTTTTCTGGCGGAGATTGCAGGAGCCACTTGCCTCTTCAAACAGCCCGACTTGGCACTGGTGCCACCTTTCATCTGGAACCATCGCTTCGTGGATTTTCAGGAGCAGCGCCACTCCAGCAAGACCCCCAAAAAACACGCCTTTTCCCTGAAAAAATACCCCGCTCTGGCTGGCAGATTCAGGAGCCACTTCCCTTAAACCACCGACCGCATGGCCACTTTATGGGAACCATCCTGCATGTGGATTTTAGGCCAGCGCCACCCAGCACACCCCAAACAAACACCCTTTCCCTGGAATAAAACGACCTGCCCCTCTGGGGAGATTGCAGACCATTGTCTTCAAACCCCCTTGGCACGTCCACTTTCTGGGAACCATCCTCTATGTGATTTCAGGAGCCGCGGCCACTCCACCCACCCAACAAACAGCCCTTTCCGGAATAAAATGACCTCCTCTTGGCGGCAGTTGCGACATTGCCTCTCAACAGCCCATGACTGGTCCACTTTCATTGGAAACCTCTGCTATCGGATTTTCAGGAGCCAACGCCCTCCCGCCAGGGCCCCCAAAAAAACACCCCTTTCCGAAAAAACACCCCGTTCGGCTGCAGATTGCAGAGCCATTCCTCTATCAACCACCCGACTTGCAGTGCCATTTCTGGGACACCCTATTGGTTTTCAGGACCAGCCGGCCACTCCAGACATCCCCAACAAACAGCCTTTTCCTGAATAAACGACCTGCCCTCTTGGCTGGCAGATTGCAGAGCCACTTGTCTATCAACCACCACTGCACTTGCCACTTTCATCGGGAACCATCTCGATCGTGGATTTTCAGGAGCAGCCGCATCCCGCCACAGGCCCCCAAAAACACGGCCCTTTCCTGAATAACCACCCCCATTGGGTGGAATTGCAGACCTGCTCTTCAACCACCACTGCCGGTGCCACCTTTCTCTGGACCATCTGCTTCGTGGATTTTCAGACCAGCCGCACTCCCCACAGCCCGAAACACAAACACCCTTTCCCTGGAAAAAACTACCCCCTTTGCTGCAATGCAGGACCCTTGCTCTCAAACGCCGATTCACTGGTGCAACTTTCTGGACCTCCCGTAGTGGATTTTCAGGGCAGGCCACCCAGCCAAGCCCAAAACCACGCCTTTCCTGGAAAAAACTACCCCACTCTGGCGGCAATTGCAACCACTTTTATCAAACCAGCCCTTGGACTGGTCACTTTCTGGGACCACCGCGATGTGATTTTCAGGCCAGCGGCACCCGCACAGCCCAAAAACAGGCCTTTTCCGGAAAAACAAAACCGCCCTCTGGCTGGCATTGCAGAGCCATTGTATCAACAGCCACTGGCTGTGCACCTTTATCTGGAACCATCCGCTATCTGATTTTCAGGACCACGCCACTCCACCCAGCCCCGAACACAACACGCCCTTTCCCTGGAAGAAACAAAACCCCTGCTGGGATTGCAGGAACCACTTCCCTTCAAACAACCACTGACTGGGCACTTTTCTGGGACTTGTATGTGGTTTTCAGGACCAGCGGCCACTCCCAGCCAGCCCCGACACAAACCACGCCTTTTCCCTGCAAACAAAACCCCCCCCCGCTTCTGTGGCAGATGCGACCATGCTCTTCAACAGCCGTTGGCTGGTGCCCCTTTCTGGGACCATCCGCTATGGGATTTCAGGGCCCCGCATCCAGCAGGTCCCCAACAAATAAAAGCCTTTCCTGAATAAAATGACCTGCCCACTCGGCTGAGATGCGGACACTTGCTCTTCAACCACCCGACGCCGGTTCCACTTTCATCGGGACCTCTGCTTCGTGGATTTCGGGGCACCGGCCACTCCCAGCACGCCCCAACAAACCCGGCCTTTCCTGGCAACAAACTCACCCCCCCGTTCGCTGGCAGATGCAGAGCATTGCTCATCAAACAGCCGATGCCGGTGCCCTTTTGGAACATCTGGTATGTTATTTCAGACCGCGGCCTCCCACCAAGCCCCAAACAATACGGGCCCCTTTCCTGGAAGAAAACACTCCTATCTGCTGGCAGTTGCAGAGACTTTTATCAAACAGCCCACTGCACTGTGCACTTTCATTGGGAACATCCGCTACTGATTTTCAGACCACGCCCTCCCCCAAGCCCGAACAAACAGCCTTCCCGGAAAAAAACTACCCCCCTCTGGCGCATTGAGACCCCTTTTTCAAACAGCCGCTGGCCTGTGCCACCTTTATCGGGACACCGCTTGTGGATTTTCAGGAGCAGCGGCCCCCCACGCCCCGAAAAAACAGGCCTTTTCCCTGGAAAAACTACCGCCCTTGGCGGGATTGGAGCACTTTATAACCACCGACTCGGCACTGTGCCACCTTTCATCTGGGAACCATCCTGCGATATCGTGGATTTTCAGGAGCCAGCCGGCCACTCCCAGCCACAGGCCCCCGAACACAAACCACGGCCCTTTTCCCTGGCAAACACAAACTAACCCACCCCGCTCTGGCTGAAGATTGCAGGAGCCACTGACTCTATCAACCAGCCCGACTCGACACTGGTGCCACCTTTCATCTGGGAGCCATCCTGCGTAATGTGGATTTTTCAGGAGCCAGCCGGCCACTCCCAGCCACAGCCCCAAAACAAACTACGGCCCTTTCCCTGGAATAAAACTGACCTGCCCATCATTCTGGCTGGCAGATTGCAGGAGCCACTTGGCTCTCTCAAACCACCCATCTCGGCACTGGTGCCACCTTTCATCTGGGAACCATCCTGCGTATCGTGGATTTTCAGGGCCAGCCGGCCACTCCCAGCCACAGGCCCCCGAACAAAAACCACGGCCCTTTTCCCTGGAAGAAAAACTGACCCCCCCTTTTGGCTGGCAAAATTGGGAGGAGCCACTTCCCCTTTCCCAAAACCCGCCCAAAAAGGCCCTGGTGCCCCCCCTTTTATCTTTGGGGGGAAACCCTTTCCCGCGTATTGTGGATTTTCAGGGGGCCCGCCGGCCACTCCCAGCCCCAGGGGCCCCGAAAAAAAACCAGGGGCCCCCCTTTTCCCCGGGAAAAAAATCCCGCCCCGGTTTGGGGGAGATTGCAGGGGCCCCTTCCCCTATAAACCAGCCCCGACTCGGGCACTGGGGCCAAACCCTTTTATCTGGGAAAAACCCCCCGCGTAGGGGGATTTTAAAAAGGGGCCCGGGCCCGGGAACCCCCCCCCCGGCCCCCAAAAAAAAACCCCGGCCCTTTTTCCCCCGGGAAAAAAAATGACCTGGCCCTATTTGGGTGGCAATTGCCCGGAGCCACTTGGGAAAATTTTAAAACCGCCCAAATTGGCCTTTGGGGCCACCTTTCATCTGGGGGAAACCCTCCTGCAAACGTGGGGTTTTAGGAGCCGCCGGGGCCCCTCCCAGCCACAGGGGCCCCCAAAAACAAACCCCCGGCCCTTTTTTTTCCCCGGAAAAAAATTTAAAACCCCCCCCCTTTCCCGGTGGCAGATTGCAGAGGGCCACTTTTCCTTACAAACCCGCCCGACTTGCAGGTGCCACCTTTTCTTGGGGGCCACCGCGTATTTGTGGATTTTTTTAGGGCCAGCCGGCCATCCCCGCCCCCAGGCCCCAAACAAACCCGGCCCTTTTCCCTGGAAAAAAAAATACCTGCCCTTCTGGCTGGCAGATTGCAGGAGGGGCCCCTTTTATCAAAACCCCCCAAATTGGGACTGGTGCCACCCTTTTATCTGGGGAACCCAACCCTGGATCTGGGTTTTAGGGGCCAGGCCCGGCCCCTCCCGCCACAGGCCCCCAAACAAATAAGGCCCTTTCCCCGGAAGTAAAAAAGACCTGCCCCTTTTGGGTGGCAATTGCAGGAGCCCTTGCCTCTATCAAACCAGCCCGACTTGGCCCCTGGTGCCACCTTTATCTGGGAACCATCCTGCGTATCGTGGATTTTCAGGAGCAGCCGGCCACTCCCTCCCACAGGCCCCGAACACAAACTACGGCCCTTTCCCTGGAATTAAAACTGACCTCCCCACCCTTTTGGCTGGCAATTGCAGGAACACTTGGCTCTTCAAACCAGCCCGACTTGGCACTGGTGCCACCTTTCATCTGGGGAACCATCCTGCGTATTGTGGATTTTCAGGAGCCAGCCGGCCACTCCAAACCACAGGCCCCCGAACAAAAACCACGGCCCTTTTCCCTGGCAAACAAACTACCCGCCCCGTTTCTGGCTGGCAGATTGCAGGAGCCACTTCCTCTATCAAACCAGCCGACTTGGCACTGGTGCCACTTGGTCCTGGGAGCCAAACCAGCGTATGTGGGTTTTTTAGGGCCAGCCGGCCCCTCCCCGCCACGGCCCAAAAAAAACCACGGCCCTTTTCCCCGGCAAATAAAACTGACCTGCCCTCTCTGCTGGGATTGACAG
>NW_026995172.1:0-4411 GCF_028769735.1 Zonotrichia leucophrys gambelii
GGGGGGGGGGGGGGGGGGGGGGGGGGGGGGGGGGGGGGGGGGGGGGGGGGGGGGGGGGGGGGGGGGGGGGGGGGGGGGGGGGGGGGGGGGGGGGGGGGGGGGGGGGGGGGGGGGGGGGGGGGGGGGGGGGGGGGGGGGGGGGGGGGGGGGGGGGGGGGGGGGGGGGGGGGGGGGGGGGGTTTTTTTTTTTTTTTTTTTTTTTTTTTTTTTTTTTTTTTTTTTTTTTTTTTTTTTTTTTTTTTTTTTTTTTTTTTTTTTTTTTTTTTTTTTTTTTTTTTTGGAAAAGGCGTTTGTTGGGCTGGCGGGAGTGGCCGCTGCTCCTGAAATCCCAACGAGGAGGTTCCCAAAAGTGCACCCCGTTGGGCTGGTTTGATAGGGAGTGGCCCTGCAATTCCAGAACGGGGGGTAGTTTTTTCAGGAAAGGGCGGTTTTGTTGGGGCTGTGCTGGAGGCCGCTGGCCCTGAAAATCCACGTACTGGATGTTCCCAGATGAAAGTGGCAACCAGTGCGAGTCGGCTGGTTGATAGGGTAAGTGCTCCTGCAATCTCCAGCCAGAGCGGGGGTAGTTTTTTGCCAGGAAAGGCCGGTTTGTGTTCGGGCCTGTGGCTGGGAGTGGCCGGCTGGCTCCTGAAAATCCCACGATACGCAGGATGGTTCCAGATGAAAGGTGGCACCAGTGCCGAGTCGGGCTGGTTTGATAGAGGGAAGTGGCTCCTGCAATCTGCCAGCCAGATGACGGGCAGGTCAGTTTTACTTCCAGGGAAAAGGGCCGTAGTATTTGTGTTCGGGGGCCTGTGGCTGGGAGTGGCCGGCTGGCTCCTGAAAATCCACCATACGCCCGGATGGTTCCCAGATGCAAAGGTGGCACCAGTGCCAAGTCAGGCTGTTTGATAGAGGCAAATGGCTCTGCAATCTGCCAGCCAGAGATGGGCAGGTCAGTTTTCTTCCAGGGAAAAGGGCCTAGTATTTTATTTGGGGACTGTGGCTGGGAGTGGCCGGCTGGCTCCTGAAAATCCACGATACGCAGGATGGCTCCCAGATGAAAGGTGGCACCAGTGCCAAGTGGGCGGTTTGATAGAGGCAAGTGGCTCCTGCAATCTGCCAGCCAGTGGGGTAGGTCAGTTTTCTTTCCAGGGAAAAGGGCCGTAGTTTGTGTTGGGGGCTGTGCTGGGAGTGGGCCCGGGTGGCTCCTGAAAATCCACAATAGGAGGATGGTTCCCAAAAAGGGGCCCCCATGAGGGGCTGGTTTGGGGAAATGGCCCCCAAACTGCAGCCGAAAGGGGGGGGTTTTTTTTTCCAGGAAAAGGGCCGTTTTGTTTTGGGGCCTTGCTGGGGTGGCCGGGGCCCAAAAACCACGATCCAGGGTGGTTCCCAATGAAGGGGCCAGTTTTTCGGCTTTTAAAAAGGGGAAGGGGGTCTCAAATTTTTCCCCCCCGGGGGGGGATTTTTTTTTTGGGGGGGCCGTTTTGGGCGGGGCCTTTCGGGGGGGGGTGGTCCTGAAAAAAGTACCAGGTGCCCTGAAAGTGGAGGCCCAGTGGGGGGGTTTTTAAAAAGGAGGGCTTCAATTCCCAGAAAGGGGGTTTTTTTTCCGGAAAAGGGCCGTGTTTTGGGGGGTTTTTTTCGGGGGTGGCCCGGGTTTAAAATCCCCCATGCGAGGGTTTCCCAAAAAAGGTGGCCCCATTGCCGGGGCGGGGTTTTAAAGGGTTTTTTGCCCGGGGAAAAGGGGGGGGGGGGGGGGGGGGGGGGGGGGGGGGGGGGGGGGGGGGGGGGGGGGGGGGGGGGGGGGGGGGGGGGGGGGGGGGGGGGGGGGGGGGGGGGGGGGGGGGGGGGGGGGGGGGGGGGGGGGGGGGGGGGGGGGGGGGGGGGGGGGGGGGGGGGGGGGGGGGGGGGGGGGGGGGGGGGGGGGGGGGGGGGGGGGGGGGGGGGGGGGGGGGGGGGGGGGGGGGGGGGGGGGGGGGGGGGGGGGGGGGGGGGGGGGGGGGGGGGGGGGGGGGGGGGGGGGGGGGGGGGGGGGGGGAGGGGGCCCAGTGCCAGTCGGGCTGGTTGATAGAGGCAAGTGGCTCCTGCAATCTGCCAGCCAGAAGCGGGGGGTAGTTTTTTCCAGGGAAAAGGGCCGTTTTGGGGTTTTTTTTTGGGGGGCCCGTGGGTGGGAGTGGCCGCTGGCTCCTGAAAATCCACTACGCAGGATGGTTCCCAGAAAGTGGCACCATGCCAAATCGGGCTGGATGATAGAAGGCAATGGGTCCTGCAAACTGCAGCCAGATGATGGGAGGTCAGTTTTTTCCAGGGAAAAGGCCTGTTTGTTGGGGCCGTTGGTGGGAAGGGCCGGCTGGCTCCTGAAAAACCACGATACGCAGGGTGGTTCCCCAAGAAAGGTGGCACCAGTGCCAAGTTGGCAGGTTTTAAACAGTGGGCGCCCAAATTTCCACCAGATGATGGGCGGTCATTTTTTCCAGGGAAAAGGGCCTGTTTTTTTGGGGGCCTGTGGCGGGAGTGGCCCGGGTGGCCCTGAAAATCCACATACGCGGAGGGTTTCCCCGGAAAGGTGGCACCATGCCAGTCGGCTGGTTTGATAGAGGCAATGGCTCCTGCAATCTGCCAGCCAGAAGGGGGGTAATTTTTTCCCGGGAAAAGGGCCTGGTTTGTTGGGGGCCTGTTTGGTGGGAGTGGGGCCCCGGCTCCTAAAATCCACATACCGGGGGTTCCCCGAAAAGGGGGCACCCTGCCGGGGGGGTTATAACAAGTGGCCCGCAATTGCCGCCGAGAGGGGAGGGGGTTTTTGGGGAAAAAGGGGCCTTTTTTTGGGGGGGCCGTGGTGGGGGTGGGCCGGTGGCTCCTGAAAAACCCTACCGATGGTTCCCTGAAAAGGGGGCACCAGTGCCTGGGGTGTTTTATAAAAGGGCCTGCAATTGCCGCCAGGGGGGGTTTTTTTTCCGGGGAAAAGGCCGGTTTTTTTTTTGGGGCCCCTTTGGGTGGAGGGCCCTGGCCCGAAAATCCCCAAAACCGGATGGTTTCCCAAAAAGGTGGGCCCTGCCATTGGGTTTTTATGGGAAGGGTTGCAATTACCAAAAGGGGGGTAGTTTTTTCCAGGGAAAAGGGGGGGTTTTTTTTGGGGGCCGTGGGGATGGGGCTGGGGCCCCCAAAACCCCAACGCAGGAGGTTCCAAAAAGGGGGCACCCCTGCCAAGTGGGCGGTTTAAAAAAGGTTTCCCGCAATTTTCCCGAAAGGGGAGGGTTTTTCTTCCCGGAAAAGGGCCGGGTTTTTTTGGGGGGCCCGTGGTGGGGTGGGCCGGTGGGTCCCGAAAATCCACATACCGATTTTTCCCAAAAGGCACCATGCCAAGGGGCGGTTTTAAAACCAAGGGTTTTGAATTTCCGCCCAAGGGGGGTTTTTTTCAGGGAAAAAAGGTGTTTTTTTGGGGCTGGGGGGGGGTGGGCCGTGGTCCTAAAATCCCATCGGGATGGTTTTCCAGAAAAATGGGCCCCGTTTCCAAAAGGGGGGGGTTTAAGAGGCAATGTCCTAAACTGCCGCCAGAAAGGGAGGGTTTTTTCCGGGAAAAAAGGGGCCGTTTTTTTTGGGGGTTTGGGGGGGGGCCGGGGTCCTGAAAACCCATAACCCCGGTGGTTCCCAGAAAAGGGGGGACAGTGCAGGGGGGTTTTTTTTAAAAGTGGTCCCGCAATTCCGCCAAGAAGGGGTGTTTTTTCCAGGGAAAAGGGCCCCTTTTTGTTTTGGGGGCCCTTGCGGGGTGGCCGGTGGGTCCTGAAAATCCCCCATAGCAGGAAAGGGTTCCCAGATGAAAAGGGGCAAGTGCCAGTGGCGGTTTTAGAAAGTGGCTCCTCAAAATTCCCCCATGGGGGGAAAAGTTTTTTCCGGGAAAAAGGGCCGTGGTTTTTTTTGGGCCTGGGCTGGGGTGGCCGGGGGCTCCCGAAAATCCCATACGCGGTGGTTTTCCCCGTGAAAAGGGGCCCAGGCCGAGTGGGGGTTTTAAAAAGTGGGTCTGCAATTGCCGCCCGAAGGGCGGTAGTTTTTTTCCGGGAAAAGGGGCCCTGTTTTTTTGGGGGGTTTGGCTGGGGTCCGGCTGGCTCCTGAAAATCCCGATACGCGGGGGTTCCCGAAAAGGGGCACCAGGCCATGGGCGGTTTTTTTAAAAGTGGCTCCCGCAATTGCCCCGCCAAGTGGGGGTAGTTTTTTTCCAGGGAAAGGGGTGTTTTTTTGGGGCCTGTGGTGGGAGTGGGGGCTGGCTCCTGAAAATTTCCCCGATGCGGAGGTTTTCCCGAAAAGTGGACCCGGCCCATCGGGCTGGTTTTTAGAGGGAAGTGGTCCTGCAATCTGCCACCCGAGCGGGAGGGTTTTTTTTCAGGGAAAAGGGCCCTAGTTTTTTTGGGGCCTGTGGCTGGGGTGGGGCCCCGGG
>NW_026995173.1:0-4409 GCF_028769735.1 Zonotrichia leucophrys gambelii
TCGAGCCGCGCACCCACACAGGCCCCCAAAAATTCAGGCCCTTGCCTGGCCAGACACTCACGCCTCACTGGCTGAATGCAGGAGCAATTGCCTCTTCAACCGCCCGACTGGCCGTGCCACTTTCATCTGGGAACCATCCCGATCTGGATTTTCAGGAACCAATCCCAGCCGGCCCCCAACCAAACCAGGCCCTTCCCGCAAAATCGCCCTGACATCTACGGCCAATTGCGGAGCACACCTCATAACCATCGCGGCATGTGCGGACCTCATCTCGACCAACCCCACTGGATCTGGGCCACCTTTCCTAGCAACACCCATCAGAGATTTTCGGCCCTGCCCTACACAACGGCCGCCACAATCGCTGGCCATTCCGGAGCCAATGGTACTTCAACCGCCGCTTGGCACTGCAGCCCTTCCCTTGGAACCACCGCGACTGGATTTTCCAGACCACCGCCACCTGCCACGGACCGGATTTCAGACCACGGCCCTTCCCGGCAACACTGCCCCGACAACTGGCGGCCATTCGGAACAGACTACCCACCCAGCCTTGCGCAATGGGAGCCTTTCCGGGAAACCACCGCGCATCGTGGTCGTGCAGCGGACACTCCCACCCGGCCTCAACAACTAGCGGCTCCTTTCCCGGAAGAAAACCAACCTGCGGCCTCTGCTGGCAGTGCAGACACTCCCTCACACCTCGGACTCGATGCAGGACCACCTTTCTTGGGAACCACTGCGACTGGACTTTGGAACCTCCGCTCTCACCATGGCCCCTATGATTCAAACCCGGCCCTTCCCAAAAACAGCCCGCCACCTCTGGCCTTGCCCTGAAGGAACACTCGCCTATCATCCTGGCCAGACAGCCACTTGGCCCTATCGGAACACCTGCTTGTGCATTTTCATGGGCGCCACCTGCAGCGATTCGGACCAACCAGCCCGGCCCTTTCCGGAACAAAACTACCGGCCCTCTCCTGGCAGATTAACGCCCTTCCCTCTAGCAAATGCGGACCCGCCTTGACTCACTGGACCACCTGGTCACTTTAACGGAACCCATCCGCCACATGATTCAGCAACCAGCCCGTTCCCAGAAGCCGAACAAACACCTTTCGAAAAACTTCCACACCTGATGGCATGCAACACTTTCACTACTTTGGAACCATCCGGTATGTGATTTTCGGAGCCAGCGGCACTCCCAGCCACCCCAAACAAACTCGGCCTTTCCTGGAAAAAACTGACCTGCCCTCTCTGGCTGGCAGATTGAGACACCTGCCCTTCACGGCCACTACTGGGCACCATTCCTGCGTTGTGGATTTTCAGGAGCAGCCGGCCACTCCCACAGGCCCCCAAACAAAACGGCCCTTTTCCCTGGATAAAACTACCGCCCGCATCTGGCTGGCAGATTGCAGGAGCCACTTCCTCTATCAACCAGCCGACTGGCACTGGTGCCACCTTTCATCTGGGAACCATCCTGCGTATCGTGGATTTTCAGGAGCCAGCCGGCCACTCCCAGCCACGGCCCCAACACAAACACGGCCTTTTCCCTGGAAAAAACTACCCGCCGCTCTGGCTGGAGATTGCAGGACCCTTTCATCAAACCAGCCACTGGCACTTGTGCACCTTATCTGGGATTTTCGACCCGCATCGGATCAGGCCCAGACAGCCTACCGCCACTTCCCGAAAAAACCACGGCCCTTTTCCCTGGCAAAAATCAACCCTGCCTTCTGCGCAGCCAGGCACTTGCCTTTCAACCGGCCACTGACTGGTGACCTTTCAGGACACCATCCTCAGCCGAATTCAAACCGCCTCCTGGCCCCCAAGCCACAAAACTACGCTTTGAAAAACTCCTGCCCCTTGGCGCAATGCACCTCTTCAACGCCTGCACGTCACCTTCATCTGGAACAGCAGGATTAGACACCACTCACCCGCCAAAACCCCTTCCCGAAAAACCCTTCTGCTGCAGATGCAGACACTTTCATCAAACACCCATGTGCACTTCACGAACATCGCACGGGATTCAGACCACGCATCCCCACAGCCCCAACACACACGCCCTTCCTGAAAAAACTACCCGTCTGTGCAATGCAGACCACTCTTCACCACACGGCACGGCCTTTGACCATCGGTATGGATTTTCAGGCACCACTCACACGCCCAAAAATACGCTTCTGAAAATACTGCCCTTTGGCTGCTCGAGCCTATCAACGCCCTGCAGTGCCTTCATTGGAACCCCCGTATCGGATTTTCGGACCCCGCACTCACCCAGCCCAACAAAACGGCCTTCCCGAATAAATGATCCCCTCTGCTGGATGCAGACCCTGCCTTACACACTGCACTGTCCACCTTCATCTGAACACGCATGATTTTCAGACCAGCGCATCCACCCAAACAACACGCCTTCCAAAAATACCCTGCTGCATTGCAACACTCCTACACCCGATGCACGTGCCCTTCCTGAACCTCGCTAGTGATTCAGCCACTCCACACCCCAAAAAACGCTTCGAAAAACTACGTCTGCTGGCAGATCAGCACTCTATCAACCAGCACTCACTGTCCACTTCGACTCTATGTGATTTTCAGCCCGCCCTCCACAAGCCAAAACACGCTTTTCCTGAAAACTACCCTTGCTGGCAATCAGGCACTCTATCAACGCCTGGCGCCACTTTCGGACATGATCGTGGATTTTCAGAGCAGCGCCACTCCCAGCCACAGGCCCCAAACAAAACCACGGCCCTTTTCCCTGGAATAAAACTGACCGCCCTCTTCTGGCTGGCAGATTGCAGGAGCCACTTGGCTCTATCAAACCAGCCCGACTGGCACTGGTGCCACCTTTCATCTGGGAACCATCCTGCGTATCGTGGATTTTCAGGAGCCAGCCGGCCACTCCCAGCCACAGGCCCCAACACAAACTACGGCCCTTTTCCCTGGAATAAAACTGACCTGCCCGTTCTGGCTGGCAGATTGCAGGAGCCACTTGCCTCTATCAAACCAGCCCGACTTGGCACTGGTGCCACCTTTCATCTGGGAACCATCCTGCGTATCATGGATTTTCAGGAGCCAGCCGGCCACTCCCAGCCACAGGCCCCCGAACACAAACCACGGCCCTTTTCCCTGGAAACAAAACTCACCCGCCAGGCTTCTGGCTGGCAGATTGCAGGAGCCACTTCCCTCTATCAAACAGCCGACTCGGCACTGGTGCCACCTTTCATCTGGGAAACCATCCCGCGTATCGTGGATTTTCAGGAGCCAGCCGGCCACTCCCAGCCACAGGCCCGAACACAAACACGGCCCTTTTCCCTGGAATAAAACTGACCTGCCCTCTTCTGGCTGGCAGATTGCAGGAGCCACTTGCCTCTATTCAAACCAGCCCGACTCGGCACTGGTGCCACCTTTCATCTGGGAACCATCCTGCGTATCGTGGATTTTCAGGAGCCAGCCGGCCACTCCCCGCCACAGGTCCCCAAACAAAACTACGGCCCTTTCCCTGGAATTAAAACTGACCTGCCCATCTTCTGGCTGGCAGATTGCAGGAACCACTTGGCTCTCTCAAACCAGCCCAACTTGGCACTGGTGCCACCTTTCATCTGGGAACCATCCTGCGTATCGTGGATTTTCAGGAGCCAGCCGGCCACTCCCAGCCACAGGCCCCCAAACACAAACTACGGCCCTTTTCCTGGCAAACAAAACTTTCCCACCCCGCTTCTGGCTGGCAGATTGCAGGAGCCACTTGCCTCTATCAAACCAGGCCCCCCTCGGACTGGTGCCACCTTTATCTTGGGGAAACCCTTCCCGGTATCGTGGATTTTCAGGGAGCCAGCCGGCCCCTCCCCCGCCCCAGGCCCCCCAAAAAAACCACGGCCCTTTTCCCCGGGAAACCCAAAAATCACCCCCCCCGCTTCTTGGCTGGGGGAGTTGCAGGAGCCACTTCCCCCTTTTCAAAAAAGCCCGATCGGAGGTGCCCTTTCATCTGGGAAACCCTCCTGGTATCGTGGAATTTTTGGGCCAGCGGGGCCCCTTTCCCCGCCACAGGCCCCCCAAAAAAAAACTACGGCCCCCTTTTTTTGGAATTTAAAAATGACCCGCCCTCTTTTGGCTGGAAAATTGCAGGAAAACCCCTTGGGTCTTTTCAATCCCGGGCCCCAAATTGGCACTGGTGCCCCCTTTCATCTGGGAACCATCCTGGTATCGTGGATTTTCAGGGCCAGCCGGCCACCCCCCAGCCACGGGCCCCCCAAAAACCAAAAAACGGGCCCCTTTTTCCCCGGCAAACAAAACTTACCCACCCGCTTCTGGCTGGCAGATTGAGAAACCAATTTTCCTTTTATCAAACCAGCCCGACTTGGCACCTGGTGCCCCCTTGGGGGGGGGAGCCATTTTGCATATTGGGGTTTTTGGGGCCCGCCCCACCCCCCCCC
>NW_026995174.1:0-4406 GCF_028769735.1 Zonotrichia leucophrys gambelii
CCTTCCCCATCAACCAGCCCACTGGACTGGTGCCACCTTTCTCGGAAACCTCCGCGTACGTGATTTTTAGGGCCAGCCGGGCCCCTCCCCCCACGGCCCCCGAAACAAACCACGGCCCTTTTCCCGGGGAAAAAAACACCCGCCCGCTTTTGGGTGCAATTGCGGAGCCATTTCCCCTATCAAAAAGCCCACTGGCACGGGCCACCTTTCATCTGGGAACCATCCCGGTATCTGGATTTTCAGGGGCCAGCCGCCACTCCCCCCACAGCCCCCAACAAAACAGGCCCTTTTCCTGGAAAAAACTCCCCCCTTTTGGCTGAGTTGCAGGAGCCACTTGCCCCTATCAAACCACCCGACTCGGCACTGGGGCCACCTTTCATCTGGGGAAACCCTCCCGGTATCGTGGGTTTTCAGGGGCCAGCCGGCCAAATCCCCGCCACAGGGCCCCCGGGAAAAAAACCACGGGCCCTTTTTTTTTCCCGGCAAAAAAACTCCCCCCCCTTCTGGCTGGGAGTTGCAGGAGCCACTTCCCCCCTATCAAACCCCGCCCCCACTCGGGCACTGGTGCCCCCCTTTCATCTGGGGAAACCCTCCGCGTATCGTGGATTTTCAAAAGGGGCCAGCCGGGCCCCTCCCAGCCACAGGCCCCCCAAAAACAAACCACGGCCCTTTTCCCCCGGAAAAAAACTACCACCCGCCCCTGGGTGGAGATTGCAGGAGCCCTTGCCTCTATCAAACCAGCCCGACTGGCACTGGGGCCCAACCCTTTTATCTGGGAACCTCCTCGTATCGTGGATTTTCAGGAGCCAGCCCCCCACTCCCAGCCACAGGCCCCGAACACAAACCACGGCCCTTTTCCCTGGCAAACAAAACTCACCCCCCCCGTTTTTTGGCTGGGGAGATTTCAGGGGAACCCCTTTCCCCCCCCTTTAAACCAGCCCGACTTGGGACTGGTGCCACCTTTCATCTGGGAACCATCCCGCCCTACGGGATTTTCAGGAGCCCGCCCCCCACTCCCCGCCACAGGGCCCCCCAACAAAACTACGGCCCTTTCCCTGGAAAGAAAACTACCGCCCGTCCGCTGGCAGATTGCAGGGCCCCTTCCTCCAAACAAAAACCCCCCACTCGGACTGGTGCCCCCTTTCATCTGGGAACCATCCTGCTATCCTGGATTTTCAGGAGCCAGCCGGCCCCCCCACCACAAACCCCCAAAAAAACCACCCCTTTTCCCCGGGAAAAAAACCCCCCCCCCTTCCGGGGGATTGGGAAAACCCCCCAAAAAAGCCCCCTCGTCCGGGGGATTTTATGGGGAAACCCCCGGGGGGTTTTCCAGCCCCAACCCACCAGGGCCCCCCCAAAAAAAACCCCCCTTTTCCCCAAAAACAAAACCCCCCCCCTTCCAAAATCGGGCCACTTATTAAAAAACCCCGAACCCGGGCCCGGCCCCCCCCCACGGCCACCCAAAGGGTTTTTTGGGACCGGGGCCCCCCGCCCCGGCCCCAAACAAAACCACGGGCCCTTTTTTCCTGGAAAAGGCCGCCCCTCTCTGGGGCCCTTGAGGGATTTCAAAACCCCCGACTCCCGGGCCCCCGCCCCAAACAACCCCCTTTCAATTTTAAGCCCCCCCCCGCCAACAGGGCCCCCAAACAAACCCGGCCCCTTTTCCCCAAAAAAACCACCCCCCGTTTTGTTTTAAATTTTAGGGGCCACCCCCATTCAACCACCCGACCCACGGCCCCCCTTTCCGGGCCCCCCCCAAAAATTTTCGGTCCAGCCCGGGGCCCCCCCACCCACGGCCCCAAAACCCCACGGCCCCTTTCCCGGTAAAAAACCCCCCTTTACGGAATTCAGAGCCACGGAAAACAAAAATGCCCCGGCAAACCCCGGGCCCCCTTTTTATTGGGAAAATCCTGCTTGTTTTTTAGGAGCCACCCACTCCCCCAAGGCCCCCCCCCCCCCCTTTCCCTGGAAAAAAACCCACCCCCCCCCGGGGGGGGGGCAAACCCCCCCCCAAAACCCCCCCCCGGCAAAACCCCCCCTGGGCTTGCTAGGTTTTTTGGGCACCCCCCCCACCAGGCCCCCCAAAAACCCCTCGGGGGCCCCCTTTCCCCCGGGAATAAAAGCCGCGGCATCGGGGGCAAAAAAACACGCCCTTCCCCCAAAAAAAAACCACCCGCCGGCACTGGTGCCCCAAATTTTTTGGAACCACCTGGCCCATTTTTAACCAGCCGCCCCCCGCAAAACCCCCCCCCAAAACAAACTAACGGTTTCCCGGGAAAAAAACCGCCACAACCCCCCACAAACCAGCCCTTGGAAAAAAATTCCCCCCGGGCCGTTTTCCCCCAATTTGGGGCCATCCCTTCATTTCAAGGGGACCGCCACTCCCGAAGGGCCCCCCCCCCCAAAATTCGGGCCCCCCTGGGAAAAAAAAGGCCCCCCACCCCGGGGAAAACGGAAACCACGCCCATCTCCGCCCCCATTGGGGGGCCCACCCTTTATTAACCTCCCGATGGGATTTTTAGGGCCACCCCATCCCCGCCCCCCCCCCAAATCCCAGCCCCCCCGAAACAAAACTCCCCCCTTTCCTGGAAATTTAAAAAACCCCCCCTATCAAAAAACCCGCCCCCTCATGGGCCCCTTTTTTGGGGCCCCGCTATCGGGGTTTTGGGCCCCGGGCCCTCCCAGCCCCAGGCCCCCGAAACCAAAAACCCCCTTTTCCGGGAAAAAAACCACCCCCCCGTTTTTTTTTTTTTTTTTTTTTTTGGGTGGGGTTTTTGGGGTTTTTTTTTTTTTTTTTTTTGTGGTTTTTTTGGGGGGGTTTTTTTTTTTTTTTGGTTTTTGGTTGTGTCTTTTTGGCTGCAGATTGCAGGGGCCCCTTCCCTACAAACCACCAATCGTGGGGGCCCCACCTTTCCTTTCCCCCCCCTTATCGTGGATTTTTAGGAGCCGCCGCCACCCCCACCCCCCCCGAAAAAAACCCGCCCCTTTTCCCCGGCAAGAAAACTGACCCGCCCCCTTTGGCTGGCAGATTGCAGGAGCCACTTGCCTCTATCAACCAGCCGACTCGGCACTGGTGCCACCTTTCATCTGGGAACCATCCTGCGTATCGTGGATTTTCAGGAGCCAGCCGCCACTCCCAGCCACAGCCCCAACACAAACACGGCCCTTTCCCTGGAATACAAACTGACCTCCCTCATCTGTGGCAGATTGCAGAGCCACTTTATATCAAACCAGCCCACTGGCACTGGTGCCACCTTTCATCTGGGAAATCCTGCGTATCGTGGATTTTCAGGAGCCAGCCGGCCACTCCCAGCCACGGCCCCAACACAAACACGGCCCTTTTCCCTGGAAGTAAAACTGACCTGCCCGTCATCTGGCTGGCAGATTGCAGGAGCCACTTGCCTCTATCAAACCAGCCCGACTCTGGCACTGTGCCACCTTTCATCTGGGAACCATCCTGCGTATCGTGGATTTTCAGGAGCCAGCCGGCCACTCCCAGCCACAGGCCCCGAACACAAACCACGGGCCTTTTCCCTGGCAAACAAAACTCACCCGCCCCGTTTCTGGCTGGCAGATTGCAGGAGCCACTTGCCTCTATCAAAGCAGCCCGACTCGGCACTGGTGCCACCTTTCATCTGGGAACCATCCTGCGTATCGTGGATTTTCAGGAGCCAGCCGGCCACTCCCAGCCACAGGCCCCCGAACACAACCACGGCCCTTTTCCCTGGAATAAAACTACCTGCCCGTCTCTGGCTGGCAATTGCAGGAGCCACTTGCTCTATCAACCAGCCCGACTCGGCACTGTGCCACCTTTCATCTGGGAACCATCCTGCGTATCGTGGATTTTCAGGAGCCAGCCGCCACTCCCAGCCACAGGCCCCAACACAAACCACGGCCCTTTTCCCTGGCAAAAAAACTCACCGCCCCTTCTGGCTGGCAGATTGCAGGAGCCACTTCCCTATCAAACCAGCCCGACTGGCACTGGTGCCACCTTTCATCTGGAACCATCCTGCGTATCGTGGATTTTCAGGAGCCCGCCGGCCACTCCCAGCCACAGGCCCCCGAAAAAACCACGCCTTTTCCCTGGAAAAAACTGACCGCCCCTTGGCTGGCAGATTGCAGGAGCCACTTCCCCTATCAAACCAGCCCGACTGGCACTGGTGCCACCTTTCATCTGGGAACCATCCTGCGTATCGTGATTTTCAGACCAGCCGGCCACTCCCAGCCACAGCCCCCGAACAAAACACGGCCCTTTTCCCTGGAAAAAAAAAAACTACCCGCCCCCCTTTTTGCTGGAATTGCAAGCCCCTTTTATAAACCCCATCCACTGGTCCACCTTTTCATCTGGGAACCCCCCTATCTGATTTTCAGGACCACCGCCACTCCCCCCACAGGCCCCCAAACCC
>NW_026995175.1:0-4404 GCF_028769735.1 Zonotrichia leucophrys gambelii
AAACGGGCCCCTTTTTCCCGGCAAAAAAAACTCACCCCCCGCTTCTGGCGGAGTTGCGGGGCCTTCCCTTCAACCAGCCGACTCGATGGTGCCAAAATTTCATCTGGGAACCATCCGCTATCTGGATTTTAGGAGCCCGCCGGCCACTCCCAGCCACAGGCCCCCGAACACAAACTACGGCCCTTTTCCTGGAAGTAAAACTGACCTGCCGCATCTGGCTGGCAGATTGCAGGAGCCACTTCCCTATCAAACCAGCCGACTCGGCCTGGTGCCAACTTTTCATCTGGGGAAACCCTCCGCGTATCTGGATTTTCAGGAGCCAGCCGGCCACTCCCAGCCACAGGCCCCCAACAAAACACGGCCCTTTTCCCTGGAATTAAAACTGACCTGCCCCATTCTGGCTGGCAGATTGCAGGAGCCACTTGCCTCTTCAAACCAGCCCGACTCGGGGACTGGTGCACCTTTCATCTGGGAACCATCGCGTATCGTGGATTTTCAGGAGCCAGCCGGGCCCCTCCCACCACAGGCCCCCAAAACAAAAAACGGCCTTTTCCTGGAAGTAAAACTGACCTGCCCGTCCCTCTGGCTGGAGATTGCAGGAGCCACTTGCCTCTATCAATCCAGCCCGACTCGGCACTGGTGCCACCCTTTTATCTGGGAACCATCCTGCGTATCGTGGATTTTCAGGAGCCAGCCGGCCCACTCCAGCCACAGGCCCCAAACAAATCCACGGCCTTTTCCCTGGAAAAAACAACCCGCCCACTTCTGGCTGGCAGATTGCAGGAGCCCCTTATACAAACCCGCCCGACTGGCATGGGCCACTTTTTATCTGGGGAAACCTCCCGCGTATGTGGATTTTCAGGAGCCAGCGGCATCCAGCCACAGCCCCAACAAAACTACGCCTTTCCGGGAAAAAAAAACCGCCCATTTTTGGCGGGGATTTCGGACCCCTTCCCTTAAACCCCGCCGACTGGCCCCTGGGCCCCCTTTCTCGGGAAATCCTGCGTATCTGGATTTTTTTAGGAGCACCCGGCACTCCCAGCCCCAGGCCCCCCAAAAAACAGGGGTTTTCCCCGGAAAAAAAAACCCCCCCCCTTTTGGCTGGAGATTGCAGGGCCCCTTGTCTATCAAACCCCCGCCCGACTGGTGCCACTTTCATCGGGAAACCCCTCCCGGTATCTGGATTTTCAGGAGCCAGCCGGCCACTCCCGCAAGGCCCCCCAAAAAAACTACGGCCCTTTTCCCCGAATTTTAAAAGACCTGCCCTCTTTGGCGGGGATTGCAGGACCCCTTGGTTTCAAACCCGCCCACTTGCCTGGCCCCCTTTTACTGGGAACCATCCCGGAAATTGGGTTTTTTGGGCAGCGGCCACCCCACCCCAGGCCCCAAAAAAAAACCGGCCTTTTTTTCCCCGGGGAAAAAACCCACCCGCCCCTCCGCTGGGAGATTTAGGGGCCATTTTCCCCATCAAACCGCCCGACTGCACTGGAAATCACTGGGGCCCTCCGTATCGTGGATTTTCAGAGCCCGCCCGGGCCCTCCAAGCCAAAACCCCCCAAAAATAAAGGCCCTTTTTCCCCGGAATTAAAAACTGCCCCTCCGGCGATTGCAGGGGCCACTTTCTCCCAAAAAACCCCACGGTGGAGCCACCCATCAACCACTGGGAAAAAGGATTTTCGGACCCCCCCCACCCCGCCCGGCCCCAAAAAACAGGCCCTTTTTCCCCAAAAAAACCAGCCCATTTTTGGGTGGGGTTCAGGCCCCTTTTCTATAAAAGCCCGCGGCCTTCCCCCCCCGGGAAAAAAACCCCCCGGCTTTCGGCCCCCGGGACCCCGCCCGGCCCCCCAAAATCGGCCCCTTTTCCCCAAATAAAAAAACCGCCCCTGGTGGAAATTTTAGGAAAAAAACCTTGGTTTTCCCAACCCCCCCAACGGCAAATTCCCCTTTTTTCCCGGGGAAACCGGACTGGATTTTTGGGCCCGGCCCCCCCAACCCCGGCCCCCCCAAAAAACCCCGTTTTTCCCCGGCAAAAAAAAATTTTACCCCCCCGCTTCTGGGGTCAGGCAGGGCCCTCCCCCAACCCACCCAAAAATCGGCCTTTTCCCCCCCATAAACCCTCCTTTCGTGATTTTTTAGGACCACCGGCCCTCCCCGCCCAAAAGGGCCCCCAAAAACAAAACGCCCTTTTTCCGGGTAAAATGATTTCCCGACCGGCGGGGAAACAGGGCCCGCCCACAAAACCGCCCCCCCCTGGGCCAAAATCACGGGAAAACCCTCGCTCGGATTTTTAGGAGCAGCCCACCCCCCCCACGGCCCCAAAAAAAAACCCCCGGGGCCTTTTTCCCGGGAAAAACACCGCCCACCCCGGCCGGCGACAAAGGCCCTTCCCCATAAAAACTGGACTGGGCCCACTTACTGGTAAATCTGCAGGATTTCCCACCACCCCCCCCCACCAGGGCCCCACGCCTTTCCCTGGCAACAAAACCCCCCCCGCTTTTTAGAGGCGGATCCCCCCCCCCCCCCCCCCCCCCCCCCCCCCCCCCCCCCCCCCCCCCCCCCCCCCCCCCCCCCCCCCCCCCCCCCCCCCCCCCCCCCCCCCCCCCCCCCCCCCCCCCCCCCCCCCCCCCCCCCCCCCCCCCCCCCCCCCCCCCCCCCCCCCCCCCCCCCCCCCCCCCCCCCCCCCCCCCCCCCCCCCCCCCCCCCCCCCCCCCCCCCCCCCCCCCCCCCCCCCCCCCCCCCCCCCCCCCCCCCCCCCCCCCCCCCCCCCCCCCCCCCCCCCCCCCCCCCCCCCCCCCCCCCCCCCCCCCCCCCCCCCCCCCCCCCCCCCCCCCCCCCCCCCCCCCCCCCCCCCCCCCCCCCCCCCCCCCCCCCCCCCCCCCCCCCCCCCCCCCCCCCCCCCCCCCCCCCCCCCCCCCCCCCCCCCCCCGACACTTCCTCTATCAAACCAGCCCGACTCGGACTGGTGCCACATTTCATCTGGGGAAACCCTCCTGCGTATCGTGGATTTTCAGGAGCCCGCCGGCCACTCCAGCCACAGGCCCCCGAACACAAACACGGCCCTTTTTTCCCCGGCAAAGAAAACCACCCGCCCGTTCTGGCTGGCAGATTGCAGGGGCCACTTCCTCTATCAAACAAACCCGACTCGGCACTGGTGCCACCTTTCATCTTGAAACCACCTGTGTATCGTGGATTTTCAGGAGCCAGCCGGCCCTCCCCGCCACAGGCCCCCAACACAAACACGGCCCCTTTTTCCCTGGAAGTAAAACTGACCTTCCCGTCATATGGCTGGCAGATTGCAGGAGCCACTTTCCTCCTATCAATCCAGCCCGACTTGGCACTGGTGCCACATTTCAAACTGGGAACCATCCTGCGTATCGTGGATTTTTAGGAGCCAGCCGGGCCCCTCCCAGCCACAGGCCCCCGAACACAAATTACGGCCTTTCCCTGGCAAACAAAACTCACCCGCCCGCTTCTGGCTGGCGATTGCAGGAGCCACTTGCCTCTATCAAACCACGCCGACTCGGCATGGTGCCACCTTTCTCCGAACCATCCTGCGTATCGTGGATTTTCAGGAGCCAGCCGGCCACTCCCGCCACAGGCCCCAAACACAAACACGGCCCTTTTCCCTGGAAGTAAAACTGCCTGCCCGTCATCTGGGGCAGATTGAGGGGCCACTTGCCCCTATCAAACCAGCCCCCGACTCGGCGCTGGTGCCCACCTTTCATCTGGGAACCATCCTGCGTACGTGGATTTTCAGGAGCCAGCCCCCCCCCAGCCCCAGGCCCCCCAACACAAAAAACGGCCCTTTTCCCCGGGAACAAAACCACCGCCCCGTTCTGGTGGAAATTTCAGGAGCCACTTCCCAAACAAACCAGCCCGCCGGCATGTGCAAATTTCATCGGGAACCATCCGCGTTCGTGGATTTTCAGGAGCCCGCCGGGCCACCCCAGCCCAAGGCCCCCAAAAAACAAAAAACGGGCCCCTTTTTTTCCCGGAAAAAACTACTTGCCCGCTCTGCTGGCAATTTCAGGACCACTTCCTCTATCAAACCAGCCCGACGGCACTGGTGCCACCTTATTGGGGAACATCCTGCTATCGTGGATTTTCAGGAGCCACCGGGCCCCTCCCCGCCCCAAGGCCCCCAAACAAAAAATCGGGCCCTTTTCCCTGGAAAATAAAACTGACCCGCCCTCTTTGGGGTGGAGATTGCAGGAGCCCCCTTTCCTCTTCAACCGCCCGACTTGGACCCACCTTTCCATCTGGGAAACCCTCCGCGTATCGGGGTTTTCAGGGGCCCCCGGCCCTTTAAACCCAGGCCCCCAAACACAAAAACCCGGCCTTTTTTCCCCGGGGAAATAAAACTGACCTGCCCTCATAGGGGTGGCAATTGCAGGAAACCACTTT
>NW_026995176.1:0-4401 GCF_028769735.1 Zonotrichia leucophrys gambelii
ATGGGGGGGAATGCCGATCGCTGGTTTTTTAAAAGGGGGTGGTTTTTTGCCCCCGAAGGGGCGGGGGGTTTTCGCCAGGGGGGGGCCGGGTTTTTTTCCCTTTTGGGGGGGTGGGGGGTGGTCCAAAAACCCCATCCGGGTGGTTAAAGAAGGGGGCCCATCCAAGTTTAAAAAGGTTTAAATTTAAAAAGGGGGTGATGTGGCCGTTGGGAGGCGCTTTCCCGGGGAAAACCGAAATTTTTTGGCCTTTTTAGGGGGGCCCGGTCCGAAAACCCAAAAAGAGGTGGTTCCCTGAAATGGCCAAGTGGATCAGGTTTTTTGAAGGGCCGTGGTTTTTGAACTGGCCGAAATGGGGGGCGTTTTTTTAAAAAACCAAAATTTTTTTTGGGGACCTTTTCGGGGGTGGCCCCCTGGTTTTGAAAACCAAAGGGGCCGGAAATTTTTCCCGAGGGGTGGTTTTTCCGGGGCTGGTTGTGGGCGTGGCTTATCGCCCCCGAACGGGTTTAATTTTTTCCCGGAAAAAGGGCCGTTTTGGGGCGGGGCCCGTGGTGGGGGGCCGGGCCCTGAAAACCAGATACGCAGGATTCCCAGGAAATGGGACTGGGTGGGGGGGTTTTTGGGGGTGCCGCCTCCGAAAAACCTATTTTTTTCCAAGAAAAGGCCGTTTTTTTTGGGGCCCGTGCGGGAGGGGCCGGTGGCCCGAAAAAAAACTCCAGAGGCCAGATTTGGGACTGCCGGGGCCCCGGTTGAAAAAGTCTCCCATTCCAGAAAAGAGGGGGAGGGTTTTTTTAAGGGAAAAGGGGCCTGGGTTTTGGGGCCTGGGGGGGATGGGGTTTTCCCCCAGAACGGGTGGGTTTTTGTGGGTGGGAGCCGGCGGGCTGGTTTTATAAGGGAATGGTCCGAAAGCCAGCCAGGGCGGTATTTTTTTCCGGAAAAAAGGGGCCGGTTTTTTGGGGCCGTTTCTGGGGGGGCCGGGGTTTTTGAAAAACCGTAGAGGAGGTCCCTGAAAATCAACCCCTCCGGGCGGTGGTTAAAAGAAGTGGGCCCTGCCGCCGGAAATGGGAGGGCGTTTTACTTCCCCCAAAAGGGCCGTGTTTTTTTTGGGGGCCCCTGGTGGGTGGGGCTGGTCCCGGGCCCTCCGGAAATTTCCCCGAGAAAGGTCCCAGGAGTGGCATGGGAAAATGGGCCCCCCAAATTTAAGAACGGGGGGTTTTTTTGTTTTCCGGGAAAAGGCCGGTTTTTTTCGGGGGCCCTTTGGGGGGGGCCGGCTGGTCCGTCCAATCCCCCGGGTGGTTCCCCCATGAAAGGTGCACCATTTCCGAGCGGCTGGTTTGGGTAGAGGGAAGTGGCTCCTTTTTTAGAGGGGAAATGGGCTTGCAAACTCCCCAAGCGGGGGGTGATTTTTTTTCCCGGAAAAGGGGCCCGGGGTTTTTGTTTGGGGGGGCCTGTGGTGGGAGTGGCCCCCTGGGTCCCGAAAATCCACGATACGCAGGTGGTTCCCAGTGAAAGGTGGGACCATGCCAAGTTGCAGGTTTGATATTACAAGTGGCGCTGAATTGCCGCCAGAAAAATGGGCAGGTCAGTTTTACTTCCCGGGAAAAAGGGCCTAGTATTTGTTTGGGGGCCCGTGGCTGGGAGTGGGGCTGGCTCCCAAAAACCACGATACGCAGGTTGGTTTCCCCGAAAAGGGCACCATGCCGATCAGGGGTTTGTAGAGTCAAATGGGTCCCGCAATTGCCCGCCAGAAGCGGGTTTGTTTTTTTGCCCGGGAAAATGGCGTGGGTTTTTGTTCGGGGGGGTGTGGCTGGGAGTGGGCCCGGGATTCCGAAAATCCAAACCTACGCAGGATGGTTCCCAGATTAAGGGGGCACCAGTGCCCGGTCGGGCTGGTTGATAGAGGCAAGTGGCTCCTGCAATCTGACCGAACAGCGCTCTGTTTTTTCCCCGGGAAAAGGCCGTAGTATTTTTTTGGGGGCCCCGTGGCAGGGGGTTGCCGGCCGGCCCTGAAAATCCACTACCAGGGGCCCCGATGAAAGGGGGGCACCATGCCAAAATCGGGGGGTTTTTTAAAAGGGGAAGTGGGGTCCGCAACTGCCAGCCGAAGATGGGGGGGTCAGCTTTTCTTCCCGGGGAAAAGGGGCCCTAGTATTTGTTTGGGGCCCTTTTGGGGGGGGGCCCGGGTGGGTCCTGAAAATCACAATACGCAGGATGGTTCCCGAGAAAGTGGCACCAGGGCGGTCGGGTGGTTTATAGAGGGAAGTGGGTCGCAAAATTTAAGCCTAAGGGGAGGGGGAATTTTCTTTGCCAGGGAAAGGGGCCCCCGGGTTTTTGTCGGGGGTCCCGGCTGGAGTGGCCGGCTGGGTCCTGAAAATCCACGATACGCAGGATGGTTCCCAATGAAAGGTGGCACCAGTGCCGAGCGGGCTGTTTTATAGGGTAAAGGGGTCCGCAATTGCCAGCCAAAAGCGGGGCGGGGGAGTTTTTTTTTGCAGAGAAAAGGGCCGGTTTGTGTTTTTTTTTTTGGGGGCTGTGGGTGGGATGGGGGCTGGTCCTGAAAAAACCACGATACGGGTGGTTCCCCGATGAAAGTGGCACCATAGCCCAGTAGGGGGATTGATAGAGGCAAGTGGTCTGCAATCTGCCCGCCGATGACGGGCAGGAAAGTTTTATTCCCGGGAAAAAAAGGCCGTAGTTTTTTTTCGGGGGCCCGTGGTGGGATGGCGGCTGGCTCCGAACCGGGGGCTCCCGAAAAACCCCAACGCAGGTGTTTTCCCGATGAAAGGTGGCACCCTTTTTCCAGTGGGTGGTTTTAAGAGGCAATGGTCCCGCAATCTGCCAGCCCAAGAGGGGGGAAGTTTTACTTCCAGGGAAAAAAGGCCGTTTTTTTTTGGGGCCTGTGGTGGGGGTGGGGGCTGGCCCCCCCCAAAATCCACATAGCAGGAGGTTCCCAATTAAAGGTGGCACCCGTCGAGCGGGGTGTTTTATAGGGGAAGTGGCTCCTGCAATCGCCCCCAAAGGGGCTATTTTTTTTCCCGGGGAAAAAGGGGCCGTGGTTGTGTTGGGGGCCGTGCTGGAGTGCCCGGGGTTTCCCGAAAATCCACGATACGCAGATGGTTCCAGTGAAAGGGGGCACCAGTGCCAGTCGGCTGGTTGATAGAGGCAAGTGGCTCCTGCAATCTGCCAGCCAGAAGGGGGGTAGTTTTCTTCCAGGGAAAAGGGCGTAGTTTTGTTGGGGGCTGTGGCTGGAGTGGCCGGGGGCCCTGAAAATCACATAGCAGGATGGTCCCAGATGAAAGGTGGCACCAGTGCCAAGTTGGGCGGTTTGATAACAAGTGGCTCCCGCAATTGCCAGCCAAAATGGGCAGGGGTTATTTTTCCAGGAAAAGGGCCGTAGTATTTGTTTGGGGACCTGTGGGGGAGTGGCCGGCTGGCTCCTGAAAATCCACGATACCAGGATGGTTCCCAGATGAAAGGTGGCACCAGTGCCGAGTCGGGCTGGTTGATTTGAGGCAAGTGGCTCCTGCAATCTGCCAGCCAGAAGATGGGCAGGTCAGTTTTACTTCCAGAAAAGGGCCGTGGTTTGTGTTCGGGGGCCTGTGGCTGGGAGTGGCCGCTGGCTCCTGAAAATCCACGATACGCAGGATGGTTCCCAGATGAAAGGTGGCACCAGTGCCGAGTCGGGCTGGATTGATAGAGGCAAGTGGCTCCTGCAATCTGCCAGCCAGATGAGGGGGGGGTCAGTTTTACTTTCCAGGGAAAAGGGCCGTAGTTTTGTTTCGGGCCTGTGGCTGGGAGTGGCCGGCGGCTCCTGAAAATCCACGATACGCAGGATGGCACCCAGATGAAAGGTGGCACCATAGCCGAGTCGGGCTGTTTGATAGAGGCAAGTGGCTCCTGCAATCTGCCAGCCAGAAGCGGGCAGGTCAGTTTTTACTTCCAGGGAAAAGGGCCGTGAGTATTTGTTTGGGACCTGTGGCTGGGAGTGGCCGCTGGCTCCTGAAAATCCACGAAAACGCAGGATGGTTCCCAGATGAAAGGTGGCACCAGTGCCGAGTCGGCTGTTGATAGAGCAAGTGGCTCCTGCAATCTGCCAGCCAAAGCGGGGGGTAGTTTTTTTGCCAGGAAAAGGCCGTGGTTTGTTTCGGGGCCTGTGGCTGGGAGTGGCCGCTGACTCCTGAAAATCCCAGTACGCAGGAAAGGTTCCCAGATGAAAGGGGCACCAGTGCCGAGTCGGCTGGATTGATAGAGGCAATGGCCCTGCAATCGCCAGCCAGATGACGGGGAGTCAAAATTTTACTTCCAGGGAAAAGGGCCCTAGATTTGTTTGGGGACCTGTGGCTGGGAGTGCCGGCTGGCTCCTGAAAATCCACATACGCAGGGTGGTTCCCAGAAAGAAAGTGG
>NW_026995177.1:0-4400 GCF_028769735.1 Zonotrichia leucophrys gambelii
CACAAACCACGATCGACTGGTGCCACTTTCATCTGGGAACATCTGGTATGTGGATTTTCAGGAGCAGCGGCACTCCCAGCACAGGCCCAAACAAACACGGCCTTTCCTGGAAGAATACGCCCGTTCTGGCTGCAGATTGCAGGACATTCTCATCAACCAGCCCGACTGCATGGTGCACTTATCTGGAACCTCCTGCGTATGTGGATTTTCAGGAGCAGCCGCCACTCCCAGCCACAGGCCCCACAAAACACGGCTTTTCCCGGAAAAACTACCGCCCTTGGCTGGAGATTGCAGGAGCACTTCCTCTATCAACAGCCGATGACTGGTGCCACCTTTCATTGGGAACATCTGCGTATCGTGGATTTTCAGGAGCCAGCGGCATCCAGCCACAGGCCCAAACAAAACTACGGCCTTTCCTGGAAGAAAACTGACTGCCCTCATTGGCTGCAGATTGCAGGACCACTTGCCTTATAACCAGCCCGACTGGCACTGGTGCACTTTCATTGGGAACCATCCTGGTATCGTGGATTTTCAGGAGCCAGCGGCCACTCCAGCCACAGGCCCCAACACAAACCACGGCCCTTTTCCTGGAAAAAACTACCGCCCCTCTGGCTGGCAGATTGCAGGAGCCACTTCCCTCTATCAAACCAGCGACTCGGATGGTGCCACCTTTCATCTGGGAACCATCCTGCGTATCGTGGATTTTCAGGAGCCAGCCACTCCAGCCACAGCCCAAAACAAACACGCCTTCCCTTAATACCTGCAGTATGCTGCATTGCACTCTTGCTGCAATTCAACAGCACTTCGCCTGTGCACACTACACTGGGCCACCTTTCTTGGAACCTTCCGGCACGGGTTTCAGCCAGCACGGCCCCCACCAACAGCCCTCCAATAAACAGCCTTTTCATGGCATAATGACACCTGCCCTTCATCTGGCATGGCACGATTCAGGAAACCTCTGATCACCATCAGGGCACGGGCCACTTTCCATGGGAACCACTCTACGGGCTTTTCGGAGCACCGGCCCTCCACACAGGCGACAGACACTGGCCCTTTCCTGAACAACTGACCTGCCGCTTGGTGCGATCGGAGCACTGCCCTACAACGCCGCCGGACTGGTGCCACTTTCTGGGACCATCCAGACGGTTCAGACAGCCGGCCCTCAGCAAGCCCCACACAATTCGGCCTTTTCCCATAAACCACCGCCGTACTGGCTGCATTGAGACCACTTCTTTCAACAGCCACTGGCACTGGCCACCTTCACTGGGACCTCGGAGTGTTCAGACCGCGCACTCGCAGATTGAGGAGCACTCTTATCAACAGCCCGATGCATGTGCACTTTCACTGGAACCATCGCGTATCGTGGATTTCAGGAGCAGCGCCACTCCGCCACAGGCCCCGAACACAAACCGCCTTTCCTGCAAAACTACCGCCGCTTGGTAGATTGCAGACACTCCCTATCAACCACGACTCGGCTGGTGCCACCTTCATCTGGAACCATCCTGGTATGTGATTTTCAGAGCACGCATCCAGCACAGGCCCAACACAAACTCGCCCTTTTCCTGGAAACGACGCCCCTCTGCGGCGATTGCGGAGCCATTGCTCTATCACCAGCCGATGATGGTGCCACTTTCTCTGGGAACCACCTGGTATCGTGGATTTTCAGGAGCCAGCGCACTCCCAGCCACAGGCCCACACAAACACGGCCCTTCCTGGAAAAACTACCGCCGTTTGGTGGAGATTGCAGGACCATTCCTTATCAACCAGCGACTCGACTGGTGCACCTTATCTGAACTCGCTATGTGGTTTCAGACCACGCCACTCCAGCAAGGCCCACAAAACACGCCCTTTTCCGAAAACTACCCGCTCTGTGAGTTGCAAGCATCCTAACCGATGCTGTGCACTTATTGGACCATCCTATGATTTTCGACGCGCCACTCACCAGCCAAACCCTTCCTAGAATACGCCGCTCTGTGATTGCAGGAGCACTTGCCTCTATCAATCCAGCCCGACTTGCACTGGTGCCACCTTTCATCTGGGAACCATCCTGCGTATCGTGGATTTTCAGGAGCCAGCCGGCCACTCCCAGCCACAGGCCCCGAACACAAACCACGGCCCTTTTCCCTGGCAAAGAAAACTCACCCCCCGCTTCTGGCTGGCAGATTGCAGGAGCACTTCCTCTATCAAACCAGCCCGACTCGGTACTGGTGCCACCTTTCATCTGGGAACCATCCTGCGTATCGTGGATTTTCAGGAGCCAGCCGGCCACTCCCAGCCACAGGCCCCAAACACAAACTACGGCCCTTTTCCCTGGAAGTAAAACTGACCTGCCCGTCATCTGGCTGACAGGATGCAGGAGCCACTTGCCTCTATCAATCCAGCCCGACTCGACACTGGTGCCACCTTTCATCTGGGAACCATCCTGCGTATCGTGGATTTTCAGGAGCCAGCCGGCCACTCCCAGCCACAGGCCCCGAACACAAACCACGGCCCTTTTCCCTGGAAGTAAAACTGACCGCCCCGTTCTGGCTGGCAGATTGCAGGAGCCACTTCCCTCTATCAACCAGCCCGACTCGCACTGGTGCCACCTTTCATCTGGGAACCATCCTGCGTATCGTGGATTTTCAGGAGCCAGCGGCCACTCCAGCCACAGGCCCCCAAACACAAACACGGCCCTTTTCCCTGGCAAAGAAAACTCACCGCCCGCTTCTGGCTGGCAGATTGCAGGAGCACTTCCTCTATCAAACCAGCCGACTCGGACTGGTGCCACCTTTCATCTGGGAACCATCCCGGTATCGTGGATTTTCAGGAGCCAGCGGCCACTCCCAGCCACAGGCCCCAACACAAACTACGGCCCTTTTCCCTGGCAAGAAAACTACCCGCCCGCTCTGGCTGGCAGATTGCAGGAGCCACTTGCTCTATCAAACCAGCCCGACTGGCACTGGTGCCACCTTTCATCTGGGAACCATCCTGCGTATCGTGGATTTTCAGGAGCCAGCCGGCCACTCCAGCCACAGGCCCCAAACAAAACACGGCCTTTTCCTGGAAAGAAAAACTACCGCCGCTCTGGCTGGCAGATTGCAGGAGCACTTGCCTCTATCAACCAGCCCGACTGGACTGGTGCACCTTTCATCTGGGAACCATCTGCGTATCGTGGATTTTCAGGAGCCAGCCGGCCACTCCCAGCACAGGCCCCAACACAAACCACGGCCTTTTCCCTGGAAGAAAACTACCGCCCGTTCTGCTGCAGATTGCAGGAGCACTTGCCTCTATCAACCAGCCCGACTCGACTGGTGCCACCTTTCATCTGGGAACCATCCTGCGTATCGTGATTTTCAGGAGCCAGCCGGCCACTCCAGCCACAGGCCCCAAACAAAACTACGGCCTTTTCCTGGAAGTAAACTGACCTGCCCTCATCTGGCTGGCAGATTGCAGGAGCCACTTGCCTCTATCAATCCAGCCCGACTGACACTGGTGCCACCTTTCATCTGGGAACCATCTGCGTATCGTGGATTTTCAGGAGCCAGCCGGCCACTCCCAGCACAGGCCCCCGAACACAAACACGGCCCTTTTCCTGGCAAAGAAACTACCCGCCCGCTTTGGCTGGCAGATTGCAGGAGCACTTCCCTTATCAAACCAGCCGACTCGACTGGTGCCACCTTTCATCTGGGAACCATCTGCGTATCGTGATTTTCAGGAGCCAGCCGGCCACTCCAGCCACAGGCCCCAACAAAACTACGGCCTTTTCATTGCAGGAGCCACTTCCTCTATCAATCCAGCCCGACGGCACTGGTGCCACCTTTCATCTGGGAACCATCCTGCGTATCGTGGATTTTCAGGAGCCAGCCGGCCACTCCAGCCACAGGCCCCCCCAAACACGGCCCTTTTCCCGGGAAAAAAAAATACCGCCCCCTGGGGCAGATTGCAGGAGCCCCTTCCTCTATCAAAAAACCCCATCGGATGGTGCCACCCTTCATTGGGGAAAACCTCCGCGTATCTATTTTAGGGCCACCGGGGCCCCCAGCCCAGGCCCCCAAAAAAAACCCCCTTTTCCCGGAAAAAACACCCGCCCTTTCTGGGAAATTGGGAGACTTCCCTACAAACCGCCCCCATGGATGGGCCCTTTTTTTTGGGAACCCTCCGGTATGGGGTTTTTGGAGCCCCCGGCCCTCCCACCCCGGCCCCCCAAAACACGGCCCCCTTTCCCCGGAAAAAATACCCGCCCTTTTGGTCGTTGGGAGACTTTCCCCCACAAACCAGCCCATGATGGGCCATTTATTGGGAAACCCTGCTATCGGGTTTTAGGGCCGCCCCCCCCCCCCCAAGGCCCCCCAAAACAAACACGGCCCCTTTTTCCCGGAAAAAAAATACCCGCCCCCCTTGGGTGGGAATTTCAGGAA
>NW_026995178.1:0-4400 GCF_028769735.1 Zonotrichia leucophrys gambelii
GGATGGCCCCCTGCTCCCGAAAAACCACATCCAGGATGGTTCCCCAAAGAAAAAGGGGCACGTGCCAATGGGTGGTTTTATAGAGGGGGGTGGTCCCCAACTGCCCCCAGAAGGGGGGGAGTTTTTTTCCCGGGAAAAAAGGGCCCTTTTTGTTTGGGGGGTGGGCTGGGTTTGGGCCGGGTGGCTCCCGAAAAACCCGATCCAGGGTGGTTTCCCCAAAGAAAGGGGCACCCGCCGAGGGCTTTTTTTAAAAGGGGAAATGGTTTCCCGCAATTGCCAGCCAGAAACGGGGGGGGTGAGTTTTTTTGCCCGGGAAAAGGGGCCCTGGTTTGTTCGGGGCCTGGGCTGGGAGGGGGGCCGGGTGGCTCCTGAAAATCCCGATACGCAGGATGGTTTTCCCGATGAAAGGGCACAGTGCCAAATGGGGTGGTTGATAGAAAGGGGGTCCTGCAATTCCGCCAGGGGGGGGTTGTTTTTTCCCGGGGAAAAAGGCCCCGGGTTTTTTTTGGGGCCCGTGGCGGGAGTGGGGCCCCCTGGCTCCCGAAAATCCAGTTTTCCCGGATGGTTTTCCCCGTTTTAAATGGCACCATTTCCGAGTGGGCCCGGTTTAAAAGAGGGGGGTGGTCCTGCAATCTCCAGCCAGAAGCGGGGGGGGTTTGTTTTTTTCCAAAGGGAAAAGGGCGTTGGGTTTTTTTTCGGGGCCTGTGGCTGGGGGTTTTGGCCCCCTGGGTCCTGAAAAACCCGATAGCAGGATGGTTTCCCCCCTGAAAGGTGGCACCAAAAACCAGTTTTTGGGTTTTGGGTAGGGAAGTGGCTCCCGCAATTGCCAGCCCGAAAACGGGGGGGAGGGGAGTTTTTTTCCAGGGAAAAGGGGCCCTTGTTTGTGTTTGGGGGCCCGTGGCTGGGGGTGGCCGGGTGGCCCCCTGAAAATCCCGATACGCAGGTTTGGGTTTCCCCGATGAAAGGTGGCCCCGTGCCAAGTTGGGCTGGTTTTTAAGAGGGAAGTGGTTCCCGCAAAACTTCCAGCCAGAAGGGGGGGTAGTTTTTTTTCCAAGGGGAAAAAAGGCCCTGGTTTGTGTTTGGGGGGCCCGTGGCTGGGAAGGGGGCCCGGGTGGCTCCTGAAAAAACCACGATACGCAGGAAAGGTTCCCCCAAAGAAAGGGGGCACCCTCCCAGTCGGGGGGGTTTTTTTATAAGGGGGAAAAAGGGTTTTCCCCCCAAACTGCCAGCCAGAAGCCCGGGGGGTGAGTTTTTTTCCAGGGAAAAGGGCCGTGGTTTTTGTTCGGGGGGCCCGTGGCTGGGAGTGGCCGGCTGGCTCCTGAAAAACCAGATAGCAGGATGGGTTTTTCCCCGATGAAATGGCACCCGGCCAAAAAGGGGGGTTGATAGAAAAGTGGTCCGCAAAATTTTTCCCCCCCAAAAAGGGGGTTGTTTTTTCCCGGAAAAGGGGCCCTGGTTTTTTTTTGGGGCCTTGGGTGGGGGGCCCCGGTGGGTCCTGAAAAACCAGATCCAGGGTTTTTCCCAAAAAAGGGGGCCCAGTCCAGTTGGGGTGGTTTATTACCCAAATGCTTGGGAATTTCCGCCAAAGGGGGGGTTTTTTTTTCCGGGAAAAGGGGGGGTTTTGGGTTTGGGGCCCTTTTTGGTGGGAGTGGGGGGGGCTCCAAAATCCACGATCGGTGGTTCCCCCCTGAAAGGTGGCACCCCCGCCCAATTGGGTGGTTTTATAAAAAGTGGTTCCGCAATCCCCCCCCAGAGGGGGGGGTAGTTTTTTTTCCCGGGGGAAAAAAGGGCCCTTTTGTTTTGGGGGGCCCCTGGTTGGGGGTTGGGGCCGGGTCTTTTTTTTTTTTTTTTTTTTTTTTTTTTTTTTTTTTTTTCCAGGGGAAAAAGGCCCGGTTTTTTTTGGGGCCTTGGTGGAGTGGGCCGGGTGGCCCTGAAAAACCACCCATACGCGGGTGGTTCCAAGAAAGGTGGGACCAGTGCCGGTCGGGGTGGTTGTTTTGGGGAAAATTTTCCCGCAAACTGCCCGCCAGAAGGGGGTGGGGGTTTTTTTCCGGGAAAGGGGCCCTGGTTTTTTTGGGGGCCTGTGGGGGGGTGGCCGGGTGGGTCCCAAAACCCGATGCAGGGTGGTTTCCAATGAAAGGGGGACCCGTGCCAGTCGGGTGGTTGTTTAAAAGTGGCTCCTGCAATTGCCAGCCGGGGGCGGGGGTAGTTTTTTTCCAGGGAAAAGGCCGTGGTTTTTGTTCGGGGGCCTTTTGGCTGGGAGTGGGGCCGGGTGGTCCCGAAAATTTCCCCGTAGCAGGGTGGTTTTCCCCGATGAAAAGGGGGCACCATCCAAATTGGGGGGTTTTATAACCCAATTGGGGCCCCGAATTTGCCCGCCAGATGAGGGCAGGTCAGTTTTATTTTTGGGGAAAGGGGGCCCTAAATTTTTTTGGGGGCCTTTTGGCTGGGTGGGGCCCTGGTCCTTTAAAATCCCCGAACGAGATGGGGTTTTCCGATGAAAGGTGGGACCAAAGCAAATCGGGGTTTTATAGGGCCCAAATCTCCTTTCAATTGCAGCCCGAGGGGGGGGTGGGTTTTTTTCCAGGGGAAAGGGCCGTGGGTTTTTTTGGGGGGGTGGTGGGATGGCCGGTGGTCCTGAAAACCCCATCCAGGGTTCCCAATGAAGTGGCACCAGTGCCATCGGGTGGGTTTATAAGGAAGTGGGTCCCGAAACTGCCAGCCCGAAGGGGGGTGTTTTTTTTCCAGGGAAAAAAGGGCCCTTTTTTTGTTTGGGGCCTGGGCGGGGGCCCCGGTCCTGAAAATCCACGATAAGCAGGATGGTTCCCCCAAAGAAAGGGGGCACCCGTCCAGTTGGTTTTTATTAAGGAAATGTTCCGCAATCTGCCAGCCAAAAGGGGGGGGGAGTTTTTTTCCCGGGAAAAAGGGGCCCTGGGTTTTTTTTGGGGCCCGTGGCTGGGGGTGGCCCGGGTGGGTCCCGAAAACCCCGATACGAGGTGGCCCCGATGAAAGTGGCACCAGTTTCCAGTCGGGGTGGTTTTATAAAATGGGCCCCGCAAACTGCCCGCCAGGAGGGCGGTATTTTTTTTCCCGGGAAAAGGGGGTGGGTTTTTGTTGGGGGCCTGTGGCTGGGAGTGGCCGGGTGGCTCCTGAAAAACCACGATACGCAGGATGGTTCCCAGATGAAAGGTGGCACCAGTGCCGAGTCGGGCTGGTTTGATAGAGGCAAGTGGCTCCTGCAATCTGCCAGCCAGATGAGGGCAGGTCAGTTTTATTCCAGGGAAAAGGGCCGTAGTTTGTTTGGGGGCCTGTGGCTGGGAGTGGCCGGCTGGCTCCTGAAAATCCACGATACGCAGGATGGTTCCCAGATGAAAGGTGGCACCAGTGCCGAGTCGGGCTGGTTTGATAGAGGCAAGTGGCTCCCGCAATCTGCCAGCCAGAAGCGGGGCGGGTGAGTTTTGTTTGCCAGGGAAAAGGGCCGTGGTTTGTGTTTGGGGGCCTGTGGCTGGGAGTGGCCGGCTGGCTCCTGAAAATCCACGATACGCAGGATGGTTCCCAGATGAAAGGTGGCACCAGTGCGAGTCGGCTGGTTTGATAGAGGGAAGTGTGCTCCTGCAATCTGCCAGCCAGAGGGGCGGGTGAGTTTTGTTTCCAGGGAAAAGGGCCGTGTTTTGTTCTGGGGCCTGTGGCTGGGAGTGGCCGGCTGGCTCCTGAAAATCCACGATACGCAGGATGGTTCCCAGATGAAAGGTGGCACCAGTGCCGAGTCGGGCTGGTTTGATAGAGGGAAGTGTCCTGCAATCTGCCAGCCAGATGACGGGCAGGTGAGTTTTATTTGCAGGGGAAAGGGCCGTGGTTTTGTTTGGGGCCTGTGGCTGGAGTGGCCCGGGTGGCTCCTGAAAATCCACGATACACAGGATGGTTCCTACATGAAATGTGGCACCAGTGCCGAAGTCTGGCTGGTTTGATAGAGGAAGTGGCTCCTGCAATCTGCCAGCCAAGAAGGGCAGGTAGTTTTTTTCCAGGAAAAGGGCCGTGGTATGTGTTTGGGGCCTGTGGCTGGGAGTGGCCGCTGGCTCCTGAAAATCCAAGATAGCAGGATGGTTCCCAGATGAAAAGTGGCACCATGCCGAGTTGGGCTGGTTTGATAGAGCAAGTGGCTCCTGCAATCTGCCAGCCAGAAGATGGGCAGGTCATTTTTAATTCCAGGGAAAAAGGGCCGTGTTTGTTGTGGGGCCTGTGGCTGGGAGTGGCGGCTGGCTCCATGAAAATCCACGATACGCAGGATGGTTCCCAGATGAAAGGTGCACCAGTGCCGAGTCGGGCTGGTTTTGATAAGCAAGTGCTCCTGCAATCTGCAGCCAGAAGCGGGGCGGTGAGTTTGTTTCCAGGAAAAGGGC
>NW_026995179.1:0-4396 GCF_028769735.1 Zonotrichia leucophrys gambelii
TGGATTTTCAGGACCAGCCGGCATCCACCACAGCCCCAAACACAACTAGGCCTTTCCCTGAAGTAAACGACCGCCCTCATCTGGCTGCAGATGAGGAGCCACTTGCCTCTATCAACCCCGACTGCACGGTGCCTCACTGGGAACCATCCTCGTACGGGTTCAGGCCAGCCGCCATCCACCAAGGCCCCCGACACAAACCACGCCTTCCCGGCAAGAAACTCACCCGCCCCGCTTGGCTGGCAGATTCAGGACCATTCCTCATCACCAGCCGACTCGTACGGCCACCTTCACTGCACCTGTACGTGATTTTCAGAGCAGCGGCCACTCCCCCACAGCCCCCAAACAATGGCCCTTTTCCCTGGGAACACCTGCCTCACTGGCGATTGCAGGAGCACTCTCTATCAATCCCCGACGCACCCACCTTATGGACCACTGCGTCTATCAACCAGCCGCCACTCACACAGCCCCGATTTGACCCGCACTCAGCCACAGCCCCCACAAACCTTTTCCTGAATAAGACCCCTCTGCTGCAATGCAGGACCACTTCCATACAGCGTGCACTGTGCATTCATTGAACTCTCTAGTGATTCAGAGCACGCCACTCGCCACAGCCCAAACGCTTCCTGAGAACACGCCGTTGGCGCAGTGCAGAGCACTTCTCTATCAACACCACTCGAGGTGCACTTCACTGACCTCTACGGTTTTCAGAGCCACCACTCACCACGCCCACACAACGGCCTTCCTGAGAACTAGCCTCTGTGCAGATTGAGACACTCCTTCACACGATGCTGGTGCACCTTCATAACCATCTCTATGATTTTAGACCACTCCCACGCCACACAACACGGCTTCCTGGAAAACTACCCCTCTGTGCATGCAGACCTCCTCTCACACACTGACTGGTGCACTCATGAACCACCTTCGATTTCGGACACCGGCCACTCACAGCCAACACAAACACGCCCTTCGGAGAAACACCCGCTCGCGAGATTGCAGACTCCTATACACACATGTACTTCATCGAACACCTGCTTCTGATTTTAGGAGCCACCGCCACCACCCGCCCACACACGCTTTCCTGAATAACTACCCCATGCTCAATGCAGACCACTCCATCATCCACCCGCTGCATGTGCCACTTCACTGACCATTAGTGGATTTCAGGAGCCAGCCGCCACTCCCAGCCACAGCCCCCAAACACAACTAGGCCTTTCCCTGAAGTAAACTGACCTGCCCGTCATCTGGCTGCAGATTGCAGGAGCCACTTCCTCTATCAATCCAGCCCGACTCGCACTGGTGCCACCTTTCATCTGGAACCATCCTGCGTATCGTGGATTTTCAGGAGCCAGCCGGCCACTCCACCACAGCCCCAACACAAACTACGGCCCTTTCCCTGGAAGAAAACTACCTGCCCGCATCTGGCTGGCAGATTGCAGAGCCACTTGCCTCTATCAATCCAGCCCGACTCGCACTGGTGCACCTTCATCTGGGAACCATCCTGCGTATCGTGGATTTCAGGAGCCAGCCGGCCACTCCCAGCCACAGCCCCCAACACAAACACGGCCCTTTTCCCTGGAAGAAAACTACCGCCCGCTTCTGGCTGGCAGATTGCAGGAGCACTTCCTCTATCAACCAGCCCGACTCGGACTGGTGCCACCTTTCATCTGGGAACCATCCTGCGTATCGTGGATTTTCAGGAGCCAGCCGGCCACTCCCAGCCACAGGCCCCAAACACAAACTACGGCCCTTTTCCCTGGAAGTAAACTGACCTGCCCTCATCTGGCTGGCAGATTGCAGGAGCCACTTGCCTCTATCAATCCAGCCCGACTGACTGGTGCCACCTTTCATCTGGGAACCATCCTGCGTATCGTGGATTTTCAGGAGCCAGCCGGCCACTCCCAGCCACAGGCCCCCAACACAAACCACGGCCCTTTTCCCTGGAAGAAAACTACCTGCCCGTCATCTGGCTGCAGATTGCAGGAGCCACTTGCCTCTATCAACCAGCCCGACTCGACTGGTGCCACCTTTCATCTGGAACCATCCTGCGTATCGTGATTTTCAGGAGCCAGCCGGCCACTCCCAGCCACAGGCCCCCAAACACAAACTACGGCCCTTTTCCCTGGAAGTAAAACTGACCTGCCCCGCATCTGGCTGGCAGATTGCAGGAGCCACTTGCCTCTATCAATCCAGCCCGACTCGACACTGGTGCCACCTTTCATCTGGGAACCATCCTGCGTATCGTGGATTTTCAGGAGCCAGCCGGCCACTCCCAGCCACAGCCCCCAAACACAAACCACGGCCCTTTTCCCTGGAAGTAAAACTGACCTGCCCGTCATCTGGCTGGCAGATTGCAGGAGCCACTTGCCTCTATCAATCCAGCCCGACTCGACACTGGTGCCACCTTTCATCTGGGAACCATCCTGCGTATCGTGATTTTCAGGAGCCAGCCGGCCACTCCCAGCCACAGCCCCCAAACACAAACTACGGCCCTTTTCCCTGGAAGTAAAACTGACCTGCCCGTCATCTGGCTGGCAGATTGCAGGAGCCACTTGCCTCTATCAATCCAGCCCGACTCGGCACTGGTGCCACCTTTCATCTGGGAACCATCCTGCGTATCGTGGATTTTCAGGAGCCAGCCGGCCACTCCCAGCCACAGGCCCCCAACACAAACCACGGCCCTTTTCCCTGGCAAAGAAAACTCACCGCCCCGCTTCTGGCTGGCAGATTGCAGGAGCCACTTGCCTCTATCAACCAGCCGACTCGACTGGTGCCACCTTTCATCTGGGAACCATCCTGCGTATCGTGATTTTCAGGAGCCAGCCGGCCACTCCCAGCCACAGCCCCCAAACACAAACTACGGCCCTTTTCCCTGGAAGTAAACTGACCTGCCCGCATCTGGCTGGCAGATTGCAGGAGCCACTTCCTCTATCAACCAGCCCGACTCGACACTGGTGCCACCTTTCATCTGGGAACCATCCTGCGTATCGTGATTTTCAGGAGCCAGCCGGCCACTCCAGCCACAGCCCCCAACACAAACTACGGCCTTTTCCCTGGAAGTAAAACTGACCGCCCGCATCTGGCTGCAGATTGCAGGAGCCACTTCCCTCTATCAATCAGCCCGACTACACTGGTGCCCCTTTCATCTGGAACCATCCTGCGTATCGTGGATTTTCAGAGCCAGCCGGCCACTCCCAGCCACAGCCCCCAAACACAAACTACGGCCCTTTTCCCTGGAAGTAAACGACCTGCCCGTCATCTGGCTGCAGATGCAGGAGCCACTTCCCTCTATCAATCCACCCGACTCGACACTGGTGCACCTTTCATCTGGGAACCATCCTGCGTATCGTGGATTTTCAGGAGCCAGCCGGCCACTCCCAGCCACAGGCCCCCGAAACACAAACCACGGCCTTTTCCCTGGAAGTAAAACTGACCGCCCCGCATCTGGCTGGCAGATTGCAGAGCCCTTGCCTCTATCAATCCAGCCCGACTCGGCACTGGTGCCACCTTTCATCTGGGAACCATCCTGCGTATCGTGGATTTCAGGAGCCAGCCGGCCACTCCCAGCCACAGGCCCCCAAACACAAACTACGGCCCTTTTCCCTGGAAGTAAAACTGACCTGCCGGTCATCTGGCTGGCAGATTGCAGCGCCACTTCCTCTATCAATCCAGCCCGACTCGCACTGGTGCCACCTTTCATCTGGGAACCATCCTGCGTATCGTGGATTTTCAGGAGCCAGCCGGCCACTCCCAGCCACAGGCCCCCAACACAAACTACGGCCTTTTCCCTGGAAGAAAACTCACCGCCCGCTTCTGGCTGGCAGATTGCAGAGCCTTCCTCTATCAATCCAGCCGACTCGGACTGGTGCCACCTTTCATCTGGGAACCATCCTGCGTATCGTGGATTTTCAGGAGCCAGCCGGCCACTCCCAGCCACAGCCCCCAAACACAAACTACGGCCCTTTTCCCTGGAAGTAAACTGACCTGCCCTCATCTGGCTGCAGATGGCAGGAGCCACTTGCCTCTATCAATCCAGCCCGACTCGACACTGGTGCCACCTTTCATCTGGGAACCATCCTGCGTATCGTGGATTTTCAGGAGCCAGCGGCCCCTCCCAGCCACAGGCCCCCGAACACAAACACGGCCCTTTTCCCTGGAAAGTAAAACTCCTGCCCGCTCTGGCTGGCAGATTGCAGGAGCCACTTGCCTCTATCAACCAGCCCGACTCGGCACTGGTGCCACCTTTCATCTGGGAACCATCCTGCGTATCGTGGATTTTCAGGAGCCAGCCGGCCACTCCCAGCCACAGCCCCCAAACACAAACTACGGCCCTTTTCCCTGGAAGTAAAACTGACCTGCCCGTCATCTGGCTGGCAGATTGCAGGAGCCACTTGCCTCT
>NW_026995180.1:0-4393 GCF_028769735.1 Zonotrichia leucophrys gambelii
GGAAAAGGGCCGTGGTTGTGTTTGGGGCCTGTGGCTGGGAGTGGCCGGCTGGCTCCTGAAAATCCACGATAGCAGGAGGGTTCCCAGACCAGAGGTGGCACCAGTGCTAAATCAGGATGGTTTGATAGAGCCAAGTGGCTCCTGCAATCTGCCAGCAGATGATGGGCGGTGTAGTTTTATTCCAGGGAAAAGGGCCGTGGTTTGTGTTTGGGGGCCTGTGGCTGGGAGTGGCCGGCTGGCTCCTGAAAATCCACGATACGCAGGATGGTTCCCAGATGAAAGGTGGCACCAGTGCCAAGTCGGGATGGTTTGATAGAGCCAAGTGGCTCCTGCAATCTGCCAGCCAGAAGATGGGCAGGTCAGTTTTACTTCCAGGGAAAAGGGCCGTGGTTTGTGTTTGGGGGCCTGTGGCTGGGAGTGGCGGCTGGCTCCTGAAAATCCACGATACGCAGGATGGTTCCCAGATGAAAGGTGGCACCAGTGCCATGTCGGGCTGGTTTGATAGAGACAAGTGGCTCCTGCAATCTGCCAGCCAGAAGATGGGCAGGTCATTTTTTGCCAGGGAAAAGGGCCGTGGTTTGTGTTTGGGGGCCTGTGGCTGGGAGTGGCCGGCTGGCTCCTGAAAATCCACGATACGCAGGATGGTTCCCAGATGAAAGGTGGCACCAGTGCCAAGTCGGATGGTTTGATAGAGCAAGTGGCTCTGCAATCTGCCAGCCAGAAGATGGGCAGGTCAGTTTTTTTCCAGGGAAAAGGGCCGTGGTTTTGTTTGGGGCCTGTGGCTGGGAGTGGCCGGCTGGCTCCTGAAAATCCACGATACGCAGGATGGTTCCCAGATGAAAGGTGGCACCAGTCCAAGTCGGCTGGTTTGATAGAGCAAGTGGCTCCTGCAATCTGCCAGCCAGAATGGGGGGTAGTTTTTTGCCAGGGAAAAGGGCTGTTGTTTGTGTTTGGGGGCCTGTGGCTGGGAGTGGCCGGCTGGCTCCTGAAAATCCACGATACGCAGGATGGTTCCCAGATGAAAGGTGGCACCAGTGCCAAGTCGGGCTGGTTTGATAGACCCAAGTGGCTCCTGCAATCTGCCAGCCAGAAGATGGGCGGTCAGTTTTATTCCAGGGAAAAGGGCCGTGTTTGTGTTTGGGGCCTGTGGCTGGGAGTGGCCGGCTGGCTCCTGAAAATCCACGATACGCAGGATGGTTCCCAGATGAAAGGTGGCACCAGTCCCAAGTCGGATGGTTTGATAGACCATGTGGCCCCTGCAATCTGCCAGCCAGATGATGGGCAGGTCAATTTTATTTCCAAGTAAAAGGGCCGTGGTTTTGTTTGGGGGCCTGTGGCTGGGAGTGGCCGGCTGGCTCCTGAAAATCCACGATACGCAGGATGGTTCCCAGATGAAAGGTGGCACCAGTGCCGAGTCGGTCTGGTTTGATAGTACCAATTGGCTCCTGCAATCTGCCAGCCAGAAGCGGGGCAGGTGAGTTTTGTTTGCCAGGGAAAAGGGCTGTGGTTTGTGTTTGGGGGCCTGTCGCTGGGAGTGGCCGGCTGGCTCCTGAAAATCCACGATACGCATGATGGTTCCCAGATGAAATGTGGCACCAGTGCCATGTCGGAATGGTTTGATAGAGACAAGTGGCTCCTGCAATCTGCCAGCCAGATGATGGGCAGGTCAGTTTTATTTCCAGGTAAAAGGGCCGTGATTTGTGTTTGGGGACCAGTGGCTGGGAGTGGCCGGCTGGCTCCTGAAAATCCGCGATACGCAGGATGGTTCCCAGACCCAAGGGGGCACCAGTGCCGAGTCGGGCTGGTTTGATAGAGACAAGTGGCTCCTGCAATCTGCCAGCCAGAAGCGTTGCGGGTGAGCTTTGTTTGCCAGGTAAAAGGGCCGTGGTTTTTGTTTGGGGGCCTGTGGCTGGGAGTGGCCGGCTGGCTCCTGAAAATCCACGATACGCAGGATGGTTCCCAGATGAAAGGTGGCACCAGTGCCAAGTCGGAATGGTTTGAAGAGCAAGTGGCTCCTGCAATCTGCCAGCCAGAAGGTGGCAGGTCAGTTTTTGCCAGGTAAAAGGGCCGTGGTTTTGTGTTTGGGGCCTGTGGCTGGGAGTGGCGGCTGGCTCCTGAAAATCCACGATACGCAGGATGGTTCCCAGATGAAAGGTGGCACCAGTAGCCAAGTCGGCTGGTTTGATAGAGCAAGTGGCTCCTGCAATCTGCAAGCCAGAATGGGGGGTAGTTTTGTTTGCCAGGGAAAAGGGCCGTGGTTTGTGTTGGGGCCTGTGGCTTGGGAGTGGCCGGCTGGCTCCTGAAAATCCACGATACGCAGGATGGTTCCCAGATGAAAGGTGGCACCAGTGCCAGTCGGCTGGTTTTGATGAGCAAGTGGCTCCTGCAATCTGCCAGCCAGAAGGGGGGGTGAGTTTTGTTTGCCAGGGAAAAGGGCCGTGGTTTGTGTTTGGGGCCTGTGGCTGGGAGTGGCCGGCTGGCTCCTGAAAATCCACGATACGCAGGATGGTTCCCAGATGAAAGGTGGCACCAGTGCCAAGTCGGAATGGTTTGATAGAGCCAAGTGGCTCTTGCAATCTGCCAGCCAGATGATGGGCAGGTCAATTTTATTTCCAGGTAAAAGGGCCGTGGTTTTTGTTTGGGGGCCTGTGGCTGGGAGTGGCCGGCTGGCTCCTGAAAATCCACGATACGCAGGATGGTTCCCAGATGAAAGGTGGCACCAGTGCCAAGCCGAAATGGTTTGATAGAGGAAAGTGGCTCCTGCAATCTGCCAGCCAGAAGCAGGGCGCGTGAGCTTTGTTTGCCAGGGAAAAGGGCTGTGGTTTGTGTTTGGGGGCCTGTGGCTGGGAGTGGCCGGCTGGCTCCTGAAAATCCACGATACGCAGGATGGTTCCCAGATGAAAGGTGGCACCAGTGCCAAGTTGGAATGGTTTGATAGAGCCAAGTGGCTCCTGCAATCTGCCAGCCAGAAGCGGGGCGGGTGAGTTTTGTTTGCCAGGGAAAAGGGCCGTGACTTGTGTTCGGGTGCCTGTGGCTGGGAGTGGCCGGCTGGCTCCTGAAAATCCACGATACGCAGGATGGTTCCCAGATGAAAGGTGGCACCAGTGCCAAGTCGGGCTGGTTTGATAGAGCCAAGTGGCTCCTGCAATCTGCCAGCCAGAAGATGGGAGGTAGTTTATTTCCAGGGAAAGGGCCGTGGTTTGTTTGGGCCTGTGGCTGGGAGTGGCCGGCTGGCTCCTGAAAATCCACGATACGCAGGATGGTTCCCAGATGAAAGGTGGCACCAGTGCCAAGTCGGCTGGTTTGATAGACCAAGTGGCTCCTGCATCTGCCACCAGAGTGGGAGGTTTTTTACTCAGGGAAAGGGCCGTAGTTGTGTTTGGGCCTGTGGCTGGGAGTGGCCGGCTGGCTCCTGAAAATCCACGATACGCAGGATGGTTCCCAGATGAAAGGTGGCACCAGTGCCAATCGGGCTGGTTTTGATAGTACCAAGTGGCTCCTGCAATCTGCCAGCCAGATGTGGGCAGGTGAGTTTTACTTCCAGGGAAAAGGGCCGTAGATTTGTTTGGTGCCTGTGGCTGGGAGTGGCCGGCTGGCTCCTGAAAATCCACGATACGCAGGATGGTTCCCAGATGAAAGGTGGCACCAGTGCCAAGTCGGGCTGGTTTGATAGTACCAAGTGGCTCCTGCAATCTGCCAGCCAGAAGGGGCAGGTCAGTTTTTTTGCCAGGGAAAAGGGCCGTGGATTGTGTTTGGGGGCCTGTGGCTGGGAGTGGCCGGCTGGCTCCTGAAAATCCACGATACGCAGGATGGTTCCCAGATGAAAGGTGGCACCAGTGCCAAGTCGGGCTGGTTTGATAGAGACAAGTACTCCTGCAATCTGCAGCCAGAGATGGGCAGTCAGTTTATTTCCAGGAAAAAGGCCGTGGTTTGTGTTGGGGCCTGTGGCTGGGAGTGGCCGGCTGGCTCCTGAAAATCCACGATACGCAGGATGGTTCCCAGATGAAAGGTGGCACCAGTGCCAAGTCGGGCTGGTTTGATAGAGCCAAGTGGCTCCTGCAATCTGCCAGCCAGAAGAGGGCAGGTTTAGTTTTATTCCAGGGAAAAGGGCCGTGTTTGTGTTTGGGGGCCTGTGGCTGGGAGTGGCCGGCTGGCTCCTGAAAATCCACGATACGCAGGATGGTTCCCAGATGAAAGGGGGCACCAGTGCCAGTCGGCTGGTTTGATAGAGCAAGTGGCTCCTGCAATCTGCCAGCCAGAGGGGCAGGTGAGTTTTTTCCAGGGAAAAGGGCCGTGAGTTTTGTTTGGTGGCCTGTGGCTGGGAGTGGCCGGCTGGCTCCTGAAAATCCACGATACGCAGGATGGTTCCCAGATGAAAGGTGGCACCAGGCCA
>NW_026995181.1:0-4393 GCF_028769735.1 Zonotrichia leucophrys gambelii
AAAAAAAGGGTTTTTGGGTAAAATTTTTTTTTTTTTTTTTTTTTTTTTTTTTTTTTTTTTTTTTTTTTTTTTTTTTTTTTTTTTTTTTTTTTTTTTTTTTTTTTTCCCCCCCCCCCCCCCCCCCCCCCCCCCCCCCCCCCCCCCCCCCCCCCCCCCCCCCCCCCCCCCCCCCCCCCCCCCCCCCCCCCCCCCTGGCTGCAGATTGCAGAACCCTTTACAAACCGCCAAGGACTGGCCATTTCATTGGACCATCCTGCGTATCGTGGATTTTAGGAGCAGCGGCCACTCCAGCCACAGGCCCCAAACCAAACACGCCTTTCCTGGCAACAAACTACCCCCCGCTCTGCTGGCAGATTCAGACCCCTTCCTTATAAACACCGACTCGCACTGTGCCACCTTTCATCTGGGAACCATCCGCGTATGTGGAATTTTCAGGCCAGCCGGCCACTCCCAGCCACAGCCCCCAAACACAAACCTACGGCCCTTTCCCTGGAAGTAAAACTGACTGCCTCATCACTGGCTGGCAGATTGCAGGAGCCACTTGCTCTATCAAACCATGCCGACTTGGCACTGGAGCCACCTTTCATCTGGAACCATCCTGCGTATCGTGGATTTCAGGAGCCACGCCGGCCACTCCCAGCCACAGGCCCCGAACAAAACCACGCCCTTTTCCCTGGCAAAAAAACTCACCCGCCCACGCTTCTGGCTGGCAGATTGCAGGAGCCACTTGCTCTATCAAACCAGCCGACTTGGCACTGGTGCCACCTTTCATCTGGGAACCATCCTGCGTATCGTGGATTTTTCAGGAGCCAGCCGCCACTCCCAGCCACAGGCCCCAAACACAAAAACGGCCCCTTTTCCGGGAAAAAACCACCCCCCCGCTTTTGGGGGCAGATTCAGGGGCACTTCCGTATAAACCACCGATGGCAATGGGGCCCCTTTTATCGGAACCTCCGCTTTTGGATTTTCAGGAGCAGCCGGCCCTCCCCAAGCCCCAAAAACAAACTACGGCCCTTTTCCCCGGAAGAAAAACTGACCTGCCCTCTCTTTTCGGCAATTCGGAGCCCCTTCCCAAAAAACCAGCCGACTTGGGGACGGGGGCCACTTTCATTGGGAACCATCCGGTATCGGGGGTTTTCAGGACCGCCCCATCCCCGCCCCAGGCCCCCCCCAAACAAAACTACGGCCCCTTTCCCCGGAATTAAAATGACCTCCCACTTTTGGTGGGAGATTCAGGAACCATTGGGCTTAAAAAAGCCGGTTGGGAGGGGGCCCCCTTTTTATCTGGGACCATCCTGCGTATCGTGGATTTTCAACCCGCCGGCCACTCCCACCCCAGGCCCCCAAAAACAAACCGGGCCCCTTTTTCCGGCAAAAAAAATTTACCCCCCCTTCTGGCTGCAGATTCAAACCCCTTGTCTATCAAACCACCCGACTAAAATGGTCCAACCCTTTTATCTGGGAACCATCCGCGTATCGGGATTTTCAGGAGCCACCGCCACTCCCCCCACAGGCCCCCCAAAAAAAACCCCGGCCTTTTTCCCGGAAAAATAAAACACCGCCCCTCTTTTTGGGGTGGCAGTTGAGGCACTTGGCCCCTAAAACCCCCCGACTTGCACTGGTGCCACTTTCATTTGGAACCTCCGCTATCGTGGTTTCAGGAGCAGCGGCCACTCCAGCCCCAGCCCCCAAACACAAACCACGGCCCTTTTCCTGGAATAAAATTGACCTCCCATCATCTGGCTGGCAGATTGCAGGAACCACTTGGTCTATCAACCGCCAAATTGGCACTGGTGCCACCTTTCATCTGGGAACCATCCTGCGTATCGTGGATTTTCAGGAGCCAGCCGGCCACTCCCAGCCACAGGCCCAAACAAAACACGGCCCTTTTCCTGGAATAAAACACCTGCCCATCATCTGGCTGGCAGATTGCAGGAACCACTTGGCTCTTCAAACCTGCCAAATGGCACTGGTGCCCACATTTTCATTCTGGGAACCATCCTGCTATCGGGATTTTCAGGAGCCAGCCGGCCACTCCCAGCCACAGGCCCCAAAACAAAACTACGGCCCTTTTCCCTGGAAGTAAAACCACCTGCCCATCTCTGCTGGCAATTGCAGAGCCCCTTGGTTATCAAACCGCCCGATTGGCCTGGTGCCACCTTTCATCGGGAACCATCCGCGTATCGTGGATTTTCAGGAGCCAGCCGGCCATCTCCCAGCCACAGGCCCCCAAACACAAACCACGGCCCTTTTACCTGGAAATAAAATTGACCTGCCCATCATCTGGCTGGCAGAATGCAGGAGCCACTTAGCTCTATCAAACCATTCCGACTTGGCACTGGTGCCACCTTTCATCTGGGAACCATCCTGCGTATCGTGGATTTTCAGGAGCCAGCCGGCCACTCCCAGCCACAGGCCCCAAACACAAACCACGGCCCTTTTCCCTGGAAGTAAAACTGACCCTCCCATCTGTGCTGGCAGATTCAGGAGCCACTTGGCTCTATCAAACCAGCCCGACTTGGCACGGGGCCACCTTTCATCTGGAACCATCCTGCGTAATGTGGATTTTCAGGAGCCAGCCGGCCACTCCAGCCACAGCCCCCAAACACAAACTACGGCCCTTTTCCCTGGAAGTAAAACTGACCTGCCCTCATCTGGCTGGCAGATTGCAGGAGCCACTTGCCATATCAAACCCGCCCGACTCAACTGGTGCCACCTTTCATCTGGGAACCATCCTGCGTATCGTGGATTTTCAGGAGCCAGCCGGCCACTCCCAGCCACAGGCCCCAAACAAATACCACGGCCCTTTTCCCTGGAATAAAACAACCTCCCATCTCTGGGTGCAGATTGCAGGAGCCCTTGACATCAAACCACCTGACTTGGCAAATGTGCCACCTTCATGTGGGAACCATCCTGCGTATTGGATTTTCAGGAGCCAGCCGGGCCCCTCCCAGCCACAGGCCCCCAAACACAAACACGGCCCTTTTCCCTGGAAAAAACTGACCTGCCCCTTTTGGCTGGCAATTGCAGGAACCACTTTATATCAAACCGCCTGACTAGCACTGTGCCACCCTTTCATCTGGGACCATCCTGCGTATCGTGGGTTTTCAGGAGCCAGCCGCCACTCCCACCACAGGCCCCAAACAAAAACAAAGGCCCTTTTCCTTTGGAAAACAAAACTACCCACCCCTTTTGGCTGGCAGATTGCAGGGCCACTTGTCATAAAACCAGCCCGACTTGGCACTGTGCCACCTTTTATCTGGAACCCCTGCGAAACGGGATATTCAGGAGCCAGCCGCCACTCCCAGCACAGGCCCCAAACACAACCAGGGCCCTTTTCCCTGGGAAATAAAACCGACCTGCCCATCTTTTGGGTGGCAGATTGCAGGAACCCCCTTGGCTCTCCAGACCGAAATTGGCACTGGTGCCACTTTCATCTGGAACCATCCTGCGTATCTGGGTTTTCAGGGCCAGCCGCCACTCCCAGCCACAGGCCCCCAAAAAAACTACGGCCCTTTCCCTTTGGAAGTAAAACCACCTCCCATCTCTGGCTGGCAGATTGCAGAGCCACTTGTATTTCAAACGCCGACTGGCACTGGTGCCACCTTTCATCTGGGAACCATCCTGCGTATCGTGGATTTTCAGGAGCCAGCCGGCCACTCCCAGCCACAGGCCCCCAAACAAAACCACGGCCCTTTTCCCTGGAAGTAAAACCAACCTGCCCATCATCTGGCTGGCAGATTACCAGAGCCACTTGGCTCTATCAAACCTCCCGACTTGCACTGGTGCCACCTTTCATCTGGGAACCATCCTGCGTATCGTGGATTTCAGGAGCCCAGCCGGCCACTCCCACCACAGGCCCCCAAACACAAACCACGGCCCCTTTTTCCCTGGAAAAAACCACCGCCCCTTCTGGCTGGCAATTGCAGACCCCCTTTTTATCAAACCGCCCCATTGGCCTGGTGCCACCTTTTATCTGGGAAACCTCCGCGTAACGTGGATTTTTTAGGGGCCCGCCGGGCCCCTCCCCCCCACAGGCCCCCAAAAACAAAATCCCTTTTTTGCAAAAAAAACTTTCCCCCCCCCCTCAACAACCCTTTTTCCCCTAACCCCCACTCCCTGGTCCCCTTTCCGGGGCCCTCTTATTTGGGGTTTTGGGCGGGATCCCCCCCCAAAGGGCCCCAAAACAAACCCCCCCCCCGGGGCCCCTAAAAAAAACCCCCTAGCCAATAACCCCCAAAAAACCCCTTTTAAACTGGGAAACCCTCCTGGTATCGTGGATTTTTAGGGGCCCGCCCCCTCCCACCACAGGCCCCAAAAACCAAACCAAAGGCCCCCCTTTCCCCCGGGAAATAAAAAGACCCGCCCATTTTTGCTGGAGATTTCGGACCAC
>NW_026995182.1:0-4393 GCF_028769735.1 Zonotrichia leucophrys gambelii
CCCCCCCCCCCCCCCCCCCCCCCCCCCCCCCCCCCCCCCCCCCCCCCCCCCCCCCCCCCCCCCCCCCCCCCCCCCCCCCCCCCCCCCCCCCCCCCCCCCCCCCCCCCCCCCCCCCCCCCCCCCCCCCCCCCCGGGGGGGGGGGGGGGGGGGGGGGGGGGGGGGGGGGGGGGGGGGGGGGGGGGGGGGGGGGGGGGGGGGGGGGGGGGGGGGGGGGGGCCGCCACAGGGCCCCCAAACACAACTCGCCCTTTTCCCTGAAGTAAACTGACCTGCCCGTCATCGGCTGGCAGATTGCAGGAGACACTGCCTCTATCAATCCAGCCCGACTCGCACTGGTGCCACCTTTCATCTGGGGAAACCCTCCTGCTATCGTGGATTTTCAGGAGCCAGCCGGGCCCCTCCCAGCCACAGGCCCCCCGAACACAAACCAGGCCCTTTTCCCTGGCAAAAAACTCACCCCCCCCTTCTGGCAGGCAGATTGCAGGGGCCCCTTCCCTCTAAACAAACCAGCCCCACTCGGAAATGTGCCACCTTTCATCGGAACCATCCTGCGTATCGTGGATTTTCAGGAGCCAACCGGGCCCCTCCCGCCCCAGCCCCAAACAAAACTACGGCCCTTTTCCCTGGAATTAAAACTGACCTGCCCTCATCTGGCTGGCAGATTGCAGGAGCCCCTTCCTCTATCAAACCAGCCCGACTTGCACTGGTGCCACCTTCATCTGGGAACCATCCTGCGTATCGTGGATTTTCAGGAGCCACCGGCCACTCCCAGCCACAGGCCCCGAAACAAACACGGCCCTTTTCCTGGCAAAGAAAACTCACCGCCCCGCTTCTGGCTGCAGATTGCAGAGCACTTCCTCTATCAAACCAGCCGACCGGACTGGGCACCTTTCATCTGGGAACCCCCTGGTATCGTGGGTTTTCAGGAGCCAGCCGCCACTCCCAGCCACAGCCCCAAACAAATACTACGGCCCTTTCCCTGGAATTAAAACGACCGCCCATCTCTGGCTGGCAGATTGCAGGGGCCACTTGGCTCTATCAAACCAGCCCGACTGCCTGGTGCCACCTCATCTGGGAACCCCTGCTATCGGGATTTTCAGGAGCACCGCCACCAGCCAAGCCCCAACAAAACCGGCCTTTTCCCTGGAAAAAACTCCGCCCGCTCTGGTGGAATTGCAGGCACTTTTATCAACACCACTGACTGGTGCCACCTTTCATCTGAACATCCTGTATTGATTTCAGGAGCCACCGCCACTCCGCCACAGCCCAAAAAATATACGGCCCTTTTCTGAATAAACGACCTGCCCATCTCTGGCTGGAGATTCAGACCACTTGCTACAACAGCCCGACTAACGTCCACTTCATCTGGACCATCTGTTGTGGATTTTCAGGAGCAGCGCCACCCCACCAAGCCCCGAACAAACAGGCCCTTTCCCTGGAAAAACCACCCCCTTCTGGCGCAGATTGCAGGACACTTCCTTCAAACCCCTGCACTGGTGCACCTTCATCTGGGACCATCGTACGTGGATTTTCAGGACCGCCGCCACTCCAGCCACAGGCCCCAAACAACCGCCCTTTCCTGGAAGAAAATGACCTGCCCTCTCTGGGAATTGCAGGCACTTGCCTTCAACACCCGACTGCATGTCCACCTTTCATTGGAACATCTGGTATCGTGGATTTTCAGGAGCCAGCGCCACTCCAGCCCAGCCCCAAAAACCACGCCTTCCTGGCAAAAAAACTACCCCTCTGGCTGGAGATGCAGGACACTGTTATCAACACCCACTGATGTGCCCTTCATCGGAACCATCCGCGTATCTGGATTTTCAGGAGCAGCGCCACTCCCAGCAAGGCCCAACAAAAACTACGGCCCCCTGGATAAAACCGACCTGCCTCTTCTGGCTGGCAATCGAACACTGCTTCAAACACCCACTGCACGTGCCACCTTTCTGGGACCATCTGTAGTGGATTTCAGAGCCGCCGGCCACTCCAGCCAGGCCCCACACAAACCACGGCCTTTCCCTGAAAACTACCCCACGGTGGAATTGCAGGAGCCACCTCTATCAACGCCACTCGACTGTGCCACTTTCACGGACCATGGTATCTGGATTTCAGGAGCCACGCCACTCCCAGCCACGCCAAACAAAACAGCCCTTTCCCGAAAAACTCCGCCCACTCTGGTGCAGATTGCAGAGCACTCCCATCAACAGCCCGCGCACTGTGCCACCTTCTGGGACCATCCGCTATGTGGATTTTCAGAGCCCCGCCACCAGCCACAGCCCAAACAACTACGGCCTTTCCCTGAAAAAACTGCGCCTTGCTGGCATGCAGAGCACTTTATCAAACCAGCCCGACTTGCCTGGTGCCACCTTTCATCTGGGGAAACCCTCCTGCGTATCGTGGATTTTCAGGAGCCAGCCGGCCACTCCCAGCCACAGGCCCCCAAACACAAACTACGGCCCTTTCCCTGGAATAAAACTGACCTGCCCTCATCTGCTGGCAGATTGCAGGAGCCACTTGCTCTATCAAACCAGCCCGACTTCGGCACTGGTGCCACCTTTCATCTGGGAACCATCCTGCGTTATCGTGGATTTCAGGAGCCAGCCGCCACTCCCAGCCACAGGCCCCCGAACACAAACACGCCCTTTTCCCTGGCAAAAAAACTACCCCCGTTCTGCTGGCAGATTGCAGGAGCCACTTGCCTCTATCAAACCCGCCCACTGGCACTGGTGCCACCTTTCTCTGGGGAAACCCTCCGCGTATCTGGATTTTCAGGACCAGCCGGCCACTCCCAGCCACAGGCCCCAAACAAAACCGGCCCTTTTCCCTGGAAATAAAACTGACCTGCCCGTCATCTGGCTGGCAGATTTCAGGGGCCACTTGCCTCTATCAATACCAGCCCGACTGCACTGGTGCCACCTTTCATCTGGGAACCATCCTGCTATCGTGGATTTTCAGGAGCCAGCCGGGCCCCTCCCAGCCACAGGCCCCCGAACAAAACCACGGCCCTTTTCCCTGGAAAAAAACTAAACCCGCCCCCTTCTGGCTGGAAAATTGCAGGACCACTTGACCTATCAAACCAGCCCGACTGGCAACTGGTCCACCTTTCATCTGGGAACCATCCTGCTATCGTGGATTTTCAGGAGCCAGCCGGCCACTCCAGCCACAGGCCCCAAACAAAACTACGGCCCCTTTCCCTGGAATTAAAACCGACCTGCCCATCTTTTGGCTGGCAGATTGCAGGAACCACTTGGCTCTCTCAACAGCCCACTTGGCACTGGGCCACCTTTCATCTGGGAACCATCCTGCGTATCGTGGATTTTCAGGAGCCACCGGCCACTCCCAGCCACAGGCCCCCGAACACAAACCACGGCCCTTTTCCTGGAAAAAACTGACCGCCCTCCTCTGGCTGGCAGATTGCAGGAGCCACTTGCTCTATCAACCAGCCCACTTCGGCACTGTGCCACCTTTCATCTGGGAACCATCCTGCGTATCGTGGATTTTCAGGAGCCAGCCGGCCACTCCCAGCCACAGGCCCCCGAAAAACAAACCACGGCCCTTTTCCCTGGAAAATAAAAAATGACCCTGCCCGTCATCTGGCTGGCAGATTGCAGGAGCCCCTTGCCTCTATCAACCAGCCCGACTGACACTGGGGCCACCTTTCATCTGGGAACCATCCGCGTATCGTGGATTTTCAGGAGCCACCGGCCCCCTCCCAGCCACAGGCCCCGAAAAAAACCACGGCCCCTTTTCCCCCGGAATAAAAAACCGCCCACTTTTGGCGCAGATTGCGGCCACTTTTCTAAACCCCGCCCCTTGGCACTGGGCCACCTTTCACCCCGGGAACCATCCTGCGTATCGTGGGTTTTTTAGGAGCCCCGCCACCCCAGCCACACCCCCAAACAAACACGGCCCTTTTTCCCGGAATAAAACTGACCCCCCCTCTGGGGGAGATTGCAGGACCCCTTGCCCCTATCAAACCACCCGACCGCACGGCCACCTTTTCTGGGACCATCCGCGTATGTGGATTTTCAGGGGCCAGCCCCACTCCCAGCCACAAGGCCCCCAACACCCCACCCCCTTTTTCCCCGAAAAAAACTACCCGCCCCTTTGGCTGGGAAAGCAGGAGCACTTTTATCAAACCGCCCCTGGACTGGGGCCCCTTTCATCGGGAACCATCCTGCTATCGTGGATTTTCAGAGCCAACCGCCCCCCCCAGCCACAGCCCCAAAAAAAAACAGGGGCCCTTTTTTCCCGGAATTAAAACTGACCTCCCCCATCTGGCGGCAGATTGCAGGACCACGCCTCTACAAAAAACCCACTTGGCACTGTGCCACCTTTCTGGGACCATCCCGTTGTGATTTTTAGGCCAGCCGGGCCCCCCCAGCCAACCCCC
>NW_026995183.1:0-4392 GCF_028769735.1 Zonotrichia leucophrys gambelii
CAGGAGTTCCCATGCAAAGTGCACCAGTAGAGTCGGCTGGTTTTGATCAGGAAAGGCTGTTGGGGGTTTTTTCCAGGGAAGCCTTTGTTGGGCCTTGGCTGAGTGGCGCTGCCTGAATCCACAAGCAGGTGGTTCAGATGAAGGCACATGCGATGGGTGGTGATAGAGAGTGGCTCTGCAATCTGCCAGCAGATGCGTTTTTCCGGAAGCCGTGTTTGGTGGGCTGTGCTGGTGCCGCTGGTCCTGAAAATCCACGATACCAGGAGTTCAGAGAAGGCACATGCATGGCTGGTTAAGATGCTCCTGCAATCTGCAGCCAGAAGGGGGGTTTTTTCCAGGGAAAGGGCCGTGTTTTTTGGGCTGTGGCTGGAGTGGCGGCTGCTCTGAAATCCACATACGCAGGATGGTTCGATGAAGGCACAGTGCAGTGCTGTTGAAGAGAAGTGTCTGCAATTCACCGAAGCGGTTTTTTTCAGAAAGGGTTTTTTGGGCTGGTGGGAGGCCGCTGCCCTGAAAATCCAATAGCGATGTCAGAAGTGCACAGTGCAGTCGGTGGTTTGATAGGGCTCCTCAATCTGCAGCAAGGGGTGTTTTCAGAAGGGCTGTTTGTTGGGCTGTGGTGGAGTGGCGTCTCCTGAAATCCACATAGCGATGTTCAATAAGGCACCAGTGCCAGTCGGGCGTTAGGAATGGCTCTGCATTCGCAGAGGGGTAGTTTTTCAGGGAAAGGGCGTGTTGTTGGGGCTTGGTGGAGTGCCGCTGTCTGAATCCACACCGATGTTCCGAAAGGTGGCACCAGTCCAAGTCGCGGTTAAGCAAGGCTCCGCAATCTGCGCCAGAGGGGATTTTTCCAGGGAAAGGCGGTTTGTTTGGGTGTGGCTGGGATGCGGTGCTCCTAAACCCAACGCGGATGGTTCCAGTGAAGGGGCACAGTCCAGTCGCTGGTTGATAGGAAGTGGCTCGCAATTGCACCAGAAGGGGTAGTTTTCAGGAAAGGGCGTTGTTGGGCTGGCTGGAGCGCTGGCTGAAATCCGATCGCGGATGCCAGAAAGGCACGTGCAGGTGTTGATAACAGTGCTCTGCAATCTGCAAGAGGGGGTCGTTTTATTCAGAAAAGCGTAGTTTTTGGGGCTGGCTGAGTGTGCCCTGAACAATAGCAGATGGCCAGAGAAAGGGCACCAGTGCAGTCGGGGTTGATGAGTGGCTGCAATCGCCAGCCGAGGGGGAGTTTTTTCAGGAAGGCCGTTTTTGGGGCTGTGGCTGGAGTGCGGCTGCAATCCCAAAGGATGTCAGAAGTGGCACAGTGCAGTCGCTGTTGGATGTCTGCAATCGCAGCCAGAGGGGTAGTTTTTCCAGAAAGGCCGTGTTGTTGGGTGTGCTGGGATGCGTGCCTGAAATCCAAGCAGGTTCGATGAGGCACGTGCGCGGGTGATAGCAGTGTCTGAATCTCGCAGAGGGGTTTTTTTCCAGAAAGGCCTTTTTTGGCTGGCGGAGCGCTGGTCTAAAATCCACAACGCGGATGTCAAAAAGTGGCACTCAGTGGTTTGAAGAAGGTCCGAATCTGCCAGACTTTTTCAGAAGGCGTTTTTTTGGGGGCCGGGTGGAGTGGCGGTTAAATCCAATCAGGATGTCTCCTGCAATCTGCCAGCCAGAAGCGGGGCGGGTGAGTTTTCTTTGCCAGGGAAAGGGCCGTGGTTTGTGTTCGGGGGCCTGTGGCTGGGAGTGGCCGGCTGGCTCCTGAAAATCCACGATACGCAGGATGGTTCCCAGATGAAAGGTGGCACCAGTGCCGAGTCGGGCTGGTTTGATAGAGGCAAGTGGCTCCTGCAATCTGCCAGCCAGAAGATGGGCAGGTCTGTTTTAATTCCAGGGAAAAGGGCCGTAGTTTGTGTTTGGGGGCCTGTGGCTGGGAGTGGCCGGCTGGCTCCTGAAAATCCACGATACGCAGGATGGTTCCCAGATGAAAGGTGGCACCAGTACCGAGTCAGGCTGGATTGATAGAGGCAAGTGGCTCCTGCAATCTGCCAGCAGAGATGGGTAGGTCAGTTTTCTTCCAGGAAAAGGGCCGTAGTATTTGTTTGGGGACCTGTGGCTGGGTGTGGCCGGCTGGCCCTGAAAATCCACATACGCAGCATGGTTCCCTGATGAAAGGTTGCACCAGTGCCGAGTCGGGCTGGTTTGATAGAGGGAAGTGGCTCCTGCCATCTGCCAGCCAGAAGCGGGGTGGGAAAGTTTTGTTTGCCAGGGAAAAGGGCCGTAGTTTGTGTTCGGGGGCCTGTGGCTGGGAGTGGCCGGCTGGCTCCTGAAAATCCACGATACGCAGGATGGTTCCCAGATGAAAGGTGCACCAGTGCCAAGTCGGGCTGGTTTGATATGGGGAAGTGGCTCCTGCAATCTGCCAGCCAGAAGCGGGGCGGGTGAGTTTTCTTTGCCAGGGAAAAGGGCCGTGGTTTGTGTTCGGGGGCCTGTGGCTGGGAGTGGCCAGCTGGCTCCTGAAAATCCACGATATGCAGGATGGTTCCCAGATGAAAGGTGGCACCAGTGCCGAGTCGGGCTGGATTGATAGAGGCAAGTGGCTCCTGCAATCTGCCAGCCAGATGACGGGCAGGTCAGTTTTTCTTCCAGGGTATAGGGCCGTAGTTTGTGTTTGGGGGCCTGTGGCTGAGAGTGGCCGGCTGGCTCATGAAAATCCACGATACGCAGGATGGTTCCCAGATGAAAGGTGGCACCAGTGCCAAGTCGGGCTGGTTTGAATGAGGCAAGTGGCTCCTGCAATCTGCCAGCCAGAAGCGGGGCGGTTGAGTTTTGTTTGCCAGGGAAAAGGGCCGTGGTTTGTGTTCGGGGGCCTGTGGCTGGGAGTGGCCGGCTGGCTATGAAAATCCACCACACGCAGGATGGTTCCTAGATGAAAGGTGGCACCAGTACCGAGTCGTCTGGTTTGATAGAGGAAGTGTCTCCTGCAATCTGCCAGCCAGAAGCGGGGCGGGTGAGTTTTCTTTGCCAGGGAAAAGGGCCGTGGTTAGTGTTCGGGGGCCTGTGGCTGGGAGTGGCCAGCTGGCTCCTGAAAATGCACGATACGCAGGATGGTTCCCAGATGAAAAGTGGCACCAGTGCCATATCAGGCTGGTTTTATAGTACCAAGTGGCTCCTACAATCTGCCAGCAGAAGATGGGTAGGTCTGTTTTAATTCCAGGCAAAAGGGCCTTAGTATTTGTTTGGGGACCTGTGTCTGGGAGTGGCCGGCTGGCTCCTGAAAATCCACGATACGCAGGATGGTTCCCAGATGAAATTGGCACCAGTGCCGAGTCGGGCTGGTTTGACAGAGGCAAGTGGCTCCTGCAATCTGCCAGCCAGATGACGGGCATGTCAGTTTTTCTTCCAGGGAAAAGGGCCGTAGATTTTTTTTGGGGACTTGTGGCTGGGAGTGGCCGGCTGGCCCCTTAAAATCCACAATACGCTGGATGGCTCCCAGAACAGGTGGCACCAGTACCGACTCGGGCTGGTTTGATAGAGGCAAGTGGCTCCTGCAATCTGCCAGCCAGAAGCGGGGCGGGTGAGTTTTCTTTGCCGGGAAAAGGGCCTTGGTTTGTGTTCGGGGGCCTGTGGCTGGGAGTGGCCGGCTGGCTCCTGAAAATCCACGTTACGCAGGATGGTTCCCAGATGAAAGGTGGCACCAGTGCCAAGTCGGGCTGGTTTGATAGAGGGAAATGTCTCCTGCAATCTGCCAGCCAGATGACGGGCAGGTCAGTTTTACTTCCAGGGAAAAGGGCCGCAGTTTTTGTTTGGGGGCCTGTGGCTGGGAGTGGCCGGCTGGCTCCTGAAAATCCACGATACGCAGGATGGTTCCCACATGAAAGGTGGCACCACTGCCGAGTCGGGCTGGATTCATAGAGGCAAGAGGCTCCTGCAATCTGCCAGCCAGATGACGGGCAGGGCAGTTTTACTTCCACGGAAAAGGGCAGTCGTTTTTGTTTGGGGGCCTGTGGGTTGGGAAATGGGGGGGTGGCTCCTGAAAATACAAAAGCAGGAGGGGTTCCCGAGAAAGGGGGGCACCCTTCCGGTCGGGTGGTTTTATAGAGGGTTTTTCCCGCAATTGAAACCCGAAGGGGCGGGTTGTTTTCTTTCCAGGGAAAAGGGGTTTTGTTTGGGGGCCCGTGGGTGGGGGTGGCCGGTGGCCCCCCGAAAAAAACGATACCAAAGGTGGTTCCCCGAGAAAAAGGGGGGACCCGTGCCAATGGGGTGGTTTGATTTTACCAAATGGGGGCCTGCCAAATTTTCCAGGGAGAAGGGGGGAGGGCGTTTTTTTTAGGGAAAAGGGCCCCAAATTTTTTTGGGGGCCCCTTTTTGGGGTGGCCCCGGTGGCTCCCGAAAAACCCCGGGTAGGGAGGAGGT
>NW_026995184.1:0-4387 GCF_028769735.1 Zonotrichia leucophrys gambelii
TTTTCCCTGGAATAAAACTGACCTCCCTCTTTTGGCTGGCAGATTGCAGGAGCCACTTGTCTATCAACATCCCGACCGTGGCACTGTGCCACCTTTCATCTGGGGAAACCCTCCCGCGTATCGTGGATTTTCAGGACCAGCCGGCCACTCCCAGCCACAGGCCCCCAACACAATACACGGCCCTTTCCCTGGAATAAAACGACCTGCCTCTCTGGCTGCAGATTGCAAAACCCCTTGCCTCTATCAAACCAGCCCGACTGGCACGGTGCCACCTTTCATCTGGGAACCATCCTGCGTATCGTGGATTTTTAGGGGCCACCGGCCCTCCCAGCCACAGGCCCCAAACAAATACTACGGCCCTTTTCCCTGGAATAAAACTGACCTTTCCCATCATCTGGCTGGCAGATTGCAGGACCACTTCCTCTATCAAACCAGCCCGACTCGGCACTGGTGCCACCTTTCATCTGGGAACCATCCTGCGTATCGTGGATTTTCAGGAGCCAGCCGGCCACTCCCAGCAAGGCCCCAAAAAAAAACCACGGCCCTTTTCCCCCGGAAAAAAACTACCGCCCCCTCGCTGCAATTGCAGAGCACTTTATATCAAACCGCCCAAATTGGCACTGTGCCACCTTCATCTGGGAACCATCCTGCGAAACGTGGATTTTCAGGAGCCAGCCGGCACCCCAGCCACAGGCCCCCGAAACAAAACGCCATTCCCTGGAAAAAAAACCCCCGCCCCCTTCGGGGTGGAGATTGAGGAGCCACTTTCCTCATCAACCAGCCCCTTGGCACTGGGCCACCTTTCATCTGGGAACCATCCGCGTATCGTGGGTTTTCAGGAGCCAGCCGGGCCCCTCCCAGCCACAGGGCCCCCAACCAAAAACCACGGCCCTTTTCCCCCCGGCAAAAAAAACTTACCCACCCCTTCGGCTGGGAATTGCAGGCACTTCCTCTATCAAAAACCCCCCGACTGGCACTGTCCACCTTTTCTGACCATCCGCATTGTGGATTTTCAGGGGGCCCGCCGCCACTCCCCACAGTCCCCCAAAAAAAACTAGCCCCCTTTTTCCCTGGGAATAAAACGACCTGCCCATCTCTGGCTGGCAATTGCAGAAACCCCTTTTTCAAACGCCTTTTGGGACGGTGCCCCTTTAACTGGAAACCCCCTGCGTACGTGGATTTTCAGGGGCCAGCCCGGCACTCCCCCGCCACAGGCCCCCGAACAAAAACCCCGGCCCTTTTCCCCGCAAACAAAACCACCCCCCCGTTCGGTGCAATTGCGGGGCCACTTCCTTAAAACCACCCGACTCGGCACGGTGCCACCTTTCATCTGGGAACCACCTGGTATCGTGGATTTTCAGGAGCCAGCCGGCCACTCCCCAAGGTCCCCCAAAAAAAACACGGGCCCTTTTTCCCCCGGAAAAAACTACCGCCCTTCTGGGTGGCAATTGAGGGGCCCTTTACTATCAAACCAGCCCACTGGGACTGGCCACCCTTTTACTGGGAACCACCTGCTTGGGGGATTTTTGAGCCCGCCGGCCCCCCAGCCAAGGCCCCCAAAAAAATCTACGGCCCTTTCCCGGGTTTTTAAAAGACCCCGCCCCTCCTGCTGCAATTGCAGGACCACTTTTATCAAACCGCCCACCGGCACGGTGCCACCTTTCATCTGGGAACCATCCCGGTACGGGATTTTCAGGGCCACCGGGCCCCTCCCAGCCACAGGCCCCAAAAAAAACACCCCTTTTTTCCCGGGAAATAAAAGACCTCCTCTTGGCTGGCAGATGCAGGGCCCCCTTGCCCCTTCAACCACCCACCCCTGGGGCCCCCCCCCTTTCATCTGGGAACCATCCGCAACGGGATTTTTAGAGCCAGCCGCCCCCCCACCACAGCCCCCGAACACAAACCAGGCCCCTTTTTCCCTGGCAAACAAAACTCACCCCCCCCCGCTTTTGGCTGGCAAATTCAGGGCACTTCCCCCTTATAAACCAGCCCACTGGCCTGGGGCACTTTCTCTGGGAACCATCCTGCGATGTGGTTTTCAGGACCAGCCGGCCACTCCCCCCACAGGCCCCCAACACAAACCAGGCCCCTTTTCCTGGAAAAAACTACCCCCCTTTTGGGGTGGGGATTGCAGGGGCCACTTCCCTACAAACCAGCCCCACTCGGGCCCGGTGCCCCTTTATCTTGGAACCTCCTGCGTATTGTGGATTTTTTAGGAGCCCGGCCACCCCAACAGGCCCCAAAAAAAACACGGGCCCCTTTTTCCCGGAAAAAACTACCCCCCTCTTTTGGTGGGAATTGCAGAGCCACTTTATCAAACCGCCCAACCGGCACTGGGCCACTTTCATCTGGGAACCATCCTGGTTCGTGGATTTTCAGGGGGCCCGCCGGGCCCTCCCAGCCACAGCCCCCGAACACAAACCACGGCCCTTTTCCTGGAAAAAAACACCCCCCTTTTTGGGTGGCAGATTGCAACCACTTCCCCAAAACAACCCCCCACTTGGGCCCGGTGCCATTTTTACTGGGAACCACCGGTATCGTGGATTTTCAGGAGCCAGCCGGCCACTCCCCCAAGGCCCCCCCAACCCAAACCACGGCCCTTTTCCCTGGAAAAAACTACCCCGCCCCTTGGCGGCAGATTGCGGGGCACTTCCCCTATCAAAAACCCCCCTCGGACTGGGGCCACCTTTCTCTGGGGGCCACCGCGTATGTGGATTTTCAGGAGCCACCGGCCCCTCCCCCAAGGCCCCAAAAAAAAACCACGGGCCCCTTTTTTCCCGGAAAAAACAAAGCCCCCTTCTGGCTGGCAGATTTAGGAGCCCTTGTTATCAAACCAGCCGACTTGGCACTTCCCCCTTTCATCTGGGGAAACCCCCTGCGTAGTGGGTTTAGGGGCCCGCGGCCCCTCCCAGCCACAGGCCCCAAACAAACACGGGCCCTTTTTTCCTGGAAAAAAACACCCCCACTTTTGGGTGGCAATTGGGGAATTTAAAAAGGGGGGGGAGGGGGGGAAAAAGGGGGGGGGGGGGGGGGGGAAAAAAGGGGGAAAAAAAGCCCCCTTTTGGTCAATTTTAAAACCCCCCCCCCCCCCTTACGGGCCCACTTTTCATCTGGGAACCATCCGCTACTGGATTTTTAGGAGGGCCCGCCGGGCCCCTCCACCACGGGCCCCCAACACAAACCCGGCCCTTTTTCCCTGCAAAAAAAACCACCCGCCTGGGTGGCAATTCAGGGCCCCTTCCCCCTTTAAACCACCACTGGCACTGGTGCCACCTTTTATCTGGGAACCATCCGCGTATCGTGGATTTTCAGGAGCCAGCCGGCCACTCCCACCACAGGCCCCCCAACACAAACCACGGCCCTTTTCCCTGGCAACAAAACTCACCCGCCCCGCTTCTGGCTGGCAGATTTCAGGAGCCACTTCCCCATATCAAACCAGCCCGACTCGGCACTGGTGCCACCTTTCATCTGGGAACCATCCTGCGTATCGTGGATTTTCAGGGGCCAGCCGGCCACTCCCAGCCACAGGGCCCCGAACAAAACCACGGCCCTTTTCCCTGGAAAAACAGACCTGCCCATCTCTGGCTGGCAGATTCAGGAGACACTTCCCTCTATCAAACCACCCGACTTTGGGCATGGGGCCACCTTTCATCTGGGAACCATCCTGCGTATCGTGGATTTTTCAGGAGCCAGCCGGCCACTCCCAGCCACAAGGGGCCCCCAACAAACCCAAGGCCCTTTTCCCCGGAAAAAAACTACCCTGCCCATCTTTTGGCTGGCAGATTGCAGGGCCCCTTCTCTATCACCAACCCACTGGCCGGGCCACCTTTCCCGGGGAACCATCCTGCGTATGTGGATTTTCAGGGGGCCAGCCGCCCCTCCCACCACAGGCCCCCAAAAAAAAACAGGCCCTTTCCCCCGGAAAAAAACCGCCCCCTTGGGTGGGAATTTCAGGACCACTTCCCCATCAAACCCGCCCCCCTGGCACTGGTGCCACCCTTTACTGGGAAACCCTCCTGCGTATCGTGGTTTTTAGGGGCCAGCCGGCCACTCCCCCCACAGGCCCCAACAAAACCCCCGCCCTTTTCCCTGAAAAAACTACCCCCCCCTTTTGGCTGCAGATTGGGAGCCACTTTAAAACAAACCAGCCACTGGCACTGGGTGCCACTTTCATCGGGAACCATCCGCTATCGTGGGGTTTTCAGGAGCCAGCCGGCCCCTCCCGCCAAGGCCCCCCAAACAAAACCACGGCCCTTTTCCCTGGAAAAAAACACCGCCCCTTTTGGCTGCAGATTGAGGAACCTTTCTTCAAACAGCCAAATTGGAATGCCCCCCTTTCATCTGGAACCATCCTGCGTATGGATTTTTTGGAGCCAGCCCCCCCCAC
>NW_026995185.1:0-4385 GCF_028769735.1 Zonotrichia leucophrys gambelii
CAACCACGCCCTTCCTGACATTTCACCGCTCACTCCTGCCTCATGGCCGCTATGACACCGCCCATCAAACCTGCCCCTCGGAACCACCGCTACTGATTTGACCAGCTCATCCACCACGCCCTGACCAAACGCCCCCTAACGGCCTCCGCTCATCCCGCGATTCGGAGCAGCCCTCACACAACGCCCCACCACTGGACCTTCCGGACCATACTGGATTGTTTTCAGCCGCCCCCCACCACAGGCCCCAAACAAACACGGCCCTTTTCCCTGGAATAAAACTGACCTGCCCTTCTGGCTGGATTCAGCCACTTCCCTATCAACCAGCCCTCGGCACTGGCCACCTTTCGGAACCACCTGCGTATCTGGATTTCAGCCAGCCCCTCCAGCCACAGGCCCCAACACAAACCACGGCCTTTCCCTGGAATAACAGACCTCCCGCCTTCGGTGGCAGATTGCAGGAGCCATTGCCTTCAAACCCCCACTGCGCACCTTCTCGAACCATCCTGCTTCGGATTTTCAGAGCCACCGCCTCCCCAACCAAAACCCCCTCCCAAACTGCCCGATTCGTCGCTCACACATGGCCTTCTACCTCCGATTGCCTCACTGACACCCGCTTCGCACCACCCCCCCCAATGCCTCCGAAACTGACTGCCTCATCTGGAATTGCGATGATTTAGACCGCCCTCGCACGCCACCATCTGGCCTCTGAAACACCCCAGCACCCGAACACACCACGCCCTTTCCTGGCATACAGAACACCCTCTGTTGAGAGCAGGGCCACTCCCATCAACCACCGCCTCCTGTGCCACCTTTCTCTGGAACCATCCGCATGTATTTCAGAGCCAGCGGCCACTCCAGCCCACCCGAAAACACGGCTTTCCCGAGAACACCAGCCCAGCCGACAAATGGCCCCTGGATAACTACTCCTACTGCCACTTGCAGGCCACTTTCATCTGAACCACCGCGTTCGGATTTCCGACCTACGGCACTCACCAGCCCCGACAGACCGCCCTTTTCCCGGAAGACAACCTACCGCCTTCTGGAATAAACTGCCCTTCTCTGCTCAATGCGAGCCACTGGTCCACCTTCACTGGGCACTGGTCGTGATTTTACGGACCACCGCACTGATTCAGGAACAACCACTCCCCAGTCCCCGAACAAAACCACCCGCCCTCCTGGCAATTCCAGCCCCCTCATGCAGATCGAGCCTGGCCCCTTACGAACCATCCTGCGTACCTTTTCGGACCAGCGAGTCACACAGGCCCCGACACAACCACGCCTCAACGAAAAAGCTTCCCTGCACAACTGCTGCCAGCATGCTAATCAACCCTGACTTCCACTGGCCACCTTCATCTGGGACCACCTTTCATTGGCACCTGCAGATCACCAGCCGCCACCCCAACACAACACCACGGCCTTTTCCCTGGAAAAAACGACCTGCCCTCTCTGGTGCAGATTGTCAGCACACTCCTATAAACCCACCTTGCACTGGTGACCCTTCATCGGAACCATCTGCGTATTGGATTTTCAGGAGCCACCGCCATCCCACCACAGCCTCCCAAACACACTAACACGGCCCTTGTCTCAACCAACTGCCGTCACCTTCGCTGGAATTGCAGGCATTTTCAATCACGCCCACGCACTGGCCCACCTTCCCTGACCTCCTGATAACGTGGATTTTCAGGCCGCCGGCACCCCGCCCAGCACCACCAACGACGGCCCTTTCTCTGGGAAACGACTGCTTCATGGCGCGGCACCCACAGCCCCAACCAAACCACGGCCTTCCCGCTAACTGCACCCCCTTCTGTGGATTCAGGACCATCGCCATCCACCACGCCACTCCACATGCTGACCTCCTGGAATGATTTCAGCCCGCCATCACTGCCCAACAGAACCGCCCTTTCCTAATAAAACTGCACTGCCTCTTCTGCTGGGATCGACCCTTCGTTTCAGACCACCGGCATCCACTTCACCGAACCACCTGCCTGTTTTCGGAGCACCGCCCTCACCTTCAGAGCACCACTCAGCACGCCAACAAACGCCCTTCCCTAAAAACTACCCTCTGGCGCGATTCAAGCACTGCTCTATCACACCACTGAGCACTTTCAGAACCTCCTAGTGGATTTTCGGACACCCCACTCCCACCCACCCAACACACGCCTTCCCTGAAAACTACCCCTCTCTCAATGAGCACAACGCTGGACTGGCACTATCTGGACTCTATGTGTTCAGGCCGCCCTCCCACAGGCCCCCAACACAAACCACGGCCCTTTTCCCTGGAATAAAATCTGACCGCCCGTCATCTGGCTGGCAGATTGCAGGAGCCACTTGCCTCTATCAACCAGCCCGACTGCACTGGTGCCACCTTTCATCTGGGAACCATCCTGCGTATCGTGGATTTTCAGGAGCCAGCCGGCACTCCCAGCCACAGGCCCCAACACAAACACGCCTTTTCCCTGAAAACTACCCCCATCTGGCGCAGATTGCAGGAGCCACTGCCTCTATCAAACCCCCGACTCGCACTGGTGCCACCTTCATCTGGAACCATCCGCGTATCGTGATTTCAGGGCCAGCCGCCACTCCAGCCACAGCCCCAACAAAACACGGCCCTTTCCTGAAGAAAATACCCCCCCGCTTCTGCTGCAGATTGCAGGAGCCACTCTCTATCAACCAGCCACTCGCACTGGTGCACCTTCATCTGGACCATCCTGCTATTGGATTTTCAGACCACCGGCCACTCCACCACAGGCCCAACACAAACACGGCCTTTCCTGAAAAACACGCCCCTCTGCTGCAGATTGCAGACCACTTCCTATCAACCAGCCCGACTGCACTGTGCCACCTTCATCTGGAACCATCCTGCGTATCGTGATTTCAGAGCACCGGCCACCCACACAGGCCCAAAAAAACACGGCCCTTTCCCTGAATAAAACACCGCCCCTCTGGCTGCAGATTGCAGACACTTGCTCTATCAACCAGCCATGCACGGTGCCACTTCTCTGGGAACCATCCTGCTTTGGATAAAACTGACCTGCCCGTCATCTGGCTGGCAGATTGCAGGAGCCACTTGCCTCTATCAAACCAGCCCGACTCGGCACTGGTGCCACCTTTCATCTGGGAACCATCCTGCGTATCGTGGATTTTCAGGAGCCAGCCGGCCACTCCCAGCCACAGGCCCCGAAACAAAACACGGCCCTTTTCCCTGGAAAAAAACTACCGCCCCGCTTCTGGCTGGCAGATTGCAGGAGCCACTTGCCTCTATCAAACCAGCCCGACCTTGGCACTGGTGCCACCTTTCATCTGGGAACCATCCTGCGTATCGTGGATTTTCAGGAGCCAGCCGGCCACTCCCAGCCACAGGTCCCCAAACAAAACTACGGCCCTTTTCCCTGGAATAAAACTGACCTGCCCGTCATCTGGCTGGCAGATTGCAGGAGCCACTTGCCTCTATCAATCCAGCCCGTAACTGGCACTGGTGCCACCTTTCATCTGGGAACCATCCTGCGTATCGTGGATTTTCAGGAGCCAGCCGGCCACTCCCAGCCACAGGCCCCCGAACACAAACCACGGCCCTTTTCCCTGGAATAAAAACTACCTGCCCGCTTCTGGCTGGCAGATTGCAGGAGCCACTTGCCTCTATCAATCCAGCCCGACTGGCACTGGTGCCACCTTTCATCTGGGAACCATCCTGCGTATCGTGGATTTTCAGGAGCCAGCCGGCCACTCCCAGCCACAGGCCCCAAAACAATACTACGGCCCTTTTCCCTGGAAGTAAAACTACCTGCCCCTCATCTGGCTGGCAGATTGCAGAGCCCCTTGCCTCTATCAACCAGCCCGACTCGGCACTGGTGCCACCTTTCATCTGGGAACCATCCTGCGTATCGTGGATTTTCAGGAGCCAGCCGGCCACTCCCAGCCACAGGCCCCCAAACACAAACTACGGCCCCTTTTCCCTGGAAGTAAAACTGACCTGCCCATCATCTGGCTGGCAGATTGCAGAGGCCACTTGCTCTATCAACCAGCCCACTCGGCACTGGTGCCACACTTTCATCTGGGAACCATCCTGCGTATCGTGGATTTTCAGGAGCCAGCCGGCCACTCCCAGCCACAGGCCCCGAACACAAACTACGGCCCTTTTCCCTGGACGTAAAACTGACCTGACCGTCATCTGGCTGGCAGATTGCAGGAGCCACTTGCCTCTATCAATCCAGCCCGACTCGCACTGGTGCCACCTTTCATCTGGGAACCATCCTGCGTATCGTGGATTTCCAGGAGCCAGCCGGCCACTCCCAGCCACTGGCCCCCAAACACAAACCATGGCCCTTTTCCCTGGAATAAAACTACCCGCCCGCTATCTGGCTGGCAGATTGCAGGAGCCACTTGCC
>NW_026995186.1:0-4383 GCF_028769735.1 Zonotrichia leucophrys gambelii
GCCACCTCAAGGACCACGCGATTGCGGCCATGCCAGCCCCCACCCGCCACTGGGCCCCTTCACGACCTCCTCGTTCGTGATTTCAGGACCGCCGGCCATCCAGCCCAGGCCCCCAACACAAACCGCCTTTCCCCTGCAAAAAAATCACCCCGCTTCGCTGGATTCAGGAGCCTCCTCAACACCCCCGCCACGTCCCATTATCTGGGAACACCTGCTATGGGATTTCAGACCAGCCGCCCTCCCCCAGCCCGCCCCAAAAAACCACGTCCTTCCTGGAATAAACTGACCTGCCTTCTGGTGCAGATGCAGGCCACTGCCCTACAACCAGCCCGACTGGCCACTTGCCACCTTTCATCTGGGAACCATCCCTGCGATCTGGTTTTCAGAGCCACGGCCTCCAACACAGGCCCCGCAAATCCACGCCCATTTCCGCCACTGGAAACTTCCGGGCCTGCGCATGCAGGCAGCAATGCCACTTTCACTGACCACTGCACTGGTGCCACCTTTGCGGACCCTGCGACTGATTCAGAACCACCGCCTCCCAGAGCACCAACAAGACCACGCCCTTTCCCTGGCAATCAACCCCCCCACACGCCTGCGTGCAACCATTCCCGCAACCACCCGACTCACTGGTCCGCCTCTCAGAAGCCCCCGCCAAACCGGTTTCGCCGGCACTCCCACCACGCCCCGAAGATCAGGCCCTTCCCTGACAAACACCCACCATCCGCCTTTCTCGGAACTCAACTGGTCCTCAACGCCTCAGCCAGCCCACATCAAAACCTATCTGGATTATCGGACCGCCGTCGATTCAGCCAGCCCCAACACACCCCTTCCCTGCACAACAAAACACGCCCTTCATCTGGATTGACAGGCCTCCCACATGCCAACCAGCCACGCCCTTCCTGGTCCATCAACTTGGACCCCCTATCTGCGATATTTCAGGCACCCAACACCACCACCACAGGCCCCCAACACAAACCACGGCCCTTTTCCTGGCAGACAAACCCCCCCCCTCGGCCAACAGCCTTCCACAACACCCCTTGCCTTATTGGGACCTTTCGCACAGCGCACCAGCACGGTGCCTTTTCTGGAAGCTACTGCTCAGGGCATCCACTCCACAACAGCCCTTCCTGGCACTCACGGCCTCCTGGAGTGGAGGACCGACCCCACACGCCAACTACGGCTCCTGCAAATCCGCCCGCTCCAGCAGCATCACAACAGCCACCTGGTACTGCCCCTTCTTGGCATTGCGACATTCAGACCACCGCCACTCCGCCCTCATAACTCCGCTTTGATAAACACCACCCCCGCAGCGCACATCGCGCCATTATGCACTCGCCGATGGACTTCCCTTCGCACCTCGAGTGCATTTAACACCGCGACTGATCAGCCACGGCCACCCCCCCGCCCAACAACACGCTTCGGCAAATGAGCCCTTCTCATCAACCAGCCCACTCGCACTGGCACTTTCTGAACCATCCTGCGTATCGTGGATTTCAGGAGCCAGCGGCCACTCCCAGCCACAGGCCCCAACACAAACCACGGCCCTTTTCCCTGAAGAAAACTACCCGCCCGCTTGCTGGCAGATTGGCATCCCTAAAAACCAGCCCACGGCACTGGTGCACTTCATCTGGGAACACCTGCGTATCTGGATTTTCGAGCCACCGCCACTCCCAGCCACAGGCCCAACACAAAACACGGCCTTTTCCGAAAAACTCCTGCCGCTCTGGCTGGCAGATTGCAGGAGCCACTTCCTCATCAAACCAGCCCGACTCGGCACTGGTGCCACCTTTCATCTGGGAACCATCCTGCGTATCGTGGATTTTCAGGAGCCAGCCGGCCACTTCCCAGCACAGGCCCCCAAACACAAACTACGGCCTTTTCCCTGGAAGTAAAACTGACCGCCCTCTCTGGCTGGCAGATTGCAGGAGCCACTTCCTCTATCAACCAGCCCGATCGGCACTGGTGCCACCTTTCATCTGGGAACCATCCTGCGTATCGTGGATTTTCAGGAGCCAGCCGGCCACTCCCAGCCACAGGCCCCCGAAACAAACCACGGCCCTTTCCTGCAAACAAAACTCCCCCGCTTCTGGCTGCAGATTGCAGAGCCACTTCCCTATCAAACCAGCCCGACTCGGCACTGGTGCCACCTTTCATCTGGGAACCATCCTGCGTATCGTGGATTTTCAGGAGCCAGCCGCCACTCCCAGCCACAGGCCCCAACACAAAACGGCCCTTTTCCTGGAAAAAACTACCGCCCCTTCTGGCTGGCAGATTGCAGGAGCCACTTCTCTATCAAACCAGCCGAACTGCACTGGTGCCACCTTCATCTGGGAACCATCCTGCGTATCGTGGATTTTCAGGAGCCAGCCGGCCACTCCAGCACAGGCCCCAACAAAACACGGCCCTTTCCCTGAAAAAAACTGACCGCCCGCTCTGGCTGGCAGATTGCAGGAGCACTTGCTCTATCAAACCAGCCGACTCGGCACGGTGCCACTTTCATCTGGAACCATCCTGCGTATCGTGGATTTTCAGGAGCCAGCCGCCACTCCCAGCCACAGGCCCCAAACACAAACCACGCCCTTTTCCCTGGAAAAAAACTACCGCCCGCTTCTGGCTGGCAGATTGCAGGAGCCACTTGCCTCTATCAAACCAGCCCGACTCGGCATGGTGCCACCTTTCATCTGGGAACCATCCTGCGTATCGTGGATTTTCAGGAGCCAGCCGCACTCCCAGCCACAGGCCCCAAACACAAACCACGGCCTTTTCCCTGGAAAAAAACTACCCGCCCCGCTCTGGCTGGCAGATTGCAGGAGCCACTTCCTCTATCAAACCAGCCGACTGGCACTGGTGCCACCTTTCATCTGGGAACCATCCTGCGTATCGTGGATTTTCAGGAGCCAGCCGGCCACTCCCAGCCACAGGCCCCCAAACACAAACCACGGCCCTTTTCCCTGGAAGTAAAACTGACCTGCCCGTTTCTGGCTGGCAGATTGCAGGAGCCACTTGCCTCTATCAAACCAGCCCGACTCGGCACTGGTGCCACCTTTCATCTGGGAACCATCCTGCGTATCGTGGATTTTCAGGAGCCAGCCGGCCACTCCCAGCCACAGGCCCCAACACAAACACGGCCTTTTCCCTGGAATAAAACTACCCCCGCTTCTGGCTGGCAGATTGCCGGAGCCACTCTCCTCTATCAAACCAGCCCGACTCGGCACTGGTGCCACCTTTCATCTGGGAACCATCCTGCGTATCGTGGATTTTCAGGAGCCAGCCGGCCACTCCCAGCCACAGGCCCCCGAACACAAACCACGGCCCTTTTCCCTGGCAAACAAAACTACCGCCCGCTTCTGGCTGGCAGATTGCAGGAGCCACTTCCCTCTATCAAACCAGCCCGACTCGGCACTGGTGCCACCTTTCATCTGGGAACCATCCTGCGTATCGTGGATTTTCAGGAGCCAGCCGGCCACTCCCAGCCACAGGCCCCCGAACACAAACCACGGCCCTTTTCCCTGGCAAACAAAACTACCCCCCCCTTCCGGCTGGCAGATTGCAGGAGCCACTTGCCTCTATCAAACCAGCCGACTCGGCACTGGTGCCACCTTTCATCTGGGAACCATCCTGCGTATCGTGGATTTTCAGGAGCCAGCCGGCCACTCCCAGCCACAGGCCCCCGAACACAAACACGGCCCTTTTCCCTGGCAACAAAACTACCTGCCCGTCTCTGGCTGGCAGATTGCAGGAGCCACTTCCTCTATCAAACCAGCCCGACTCGGCACTGGTGCCACCTTTCATCTGGGAACCATCCTGCGTATCGTGGATTTTCAGGAGCCAGGCGGCCACTCCCAGCCACAGCCCCCAAACACAAACCACGGTCCTTTTCCCTGGAAGTAAAACTGACCTGCCCGTCATCTGGCTGGCAGATTGCAGGAGCCACTTGCCTCTATCAAACCAGCCCGACTCGGCACTGGTGCCACCTTTCATCTGGGAACCATCCTGCGTATCGTGGATTTTCAGGAGCCAGCCGGCCACTCCCAGCCACAGGCCCCCGAACACAAACCACGGCCCTTTTCCCTTGAAGTAAAACTGACCTGCCCGTCATTTGGCTGGCAGATTGCAGGAGCCACTTGCCTCTATCAAACCAGCCCGACTCGGCACTGGTGCCACCTTTCATCTGGGAACCATCCTGCGTATCGTGGATTTTCAGGAGCCAGCCGGCCACTCCCAGCCACAGGCCCCGAACACAAACCACGGCCTTTTCCCTGGCAAAAAAACTACCGCCCGTTCTGGCTGGCAGATTGCAGGAGCCACTTGCCTCTATCAACCAGCCCGACTCGGCATGGTGCCACCTTTCATCTGGGAACCATCCTGCGTATCGTGGAT
>NW_026995187.1:0-4383 GCF_028769735.1 Zonotrichia leucophrys gambelii
GTCAAGCGTGGTTCCCAGATGAAGGTGGCACCAGTCAGTCGGGTGGTTGATAGACAAGTGTCTGCAATGCCACCAGATGGGCGGTCATTTTACTCAGGGAAAGGGCCGTAATTTTTTGGGGACCTGTGGTGGGGTGGCGGCTGGCTGAAAATCGACCGGTGGTCCGGAAGGTGGACCAGTGCAAGTGGCTGGTTTGATAGCGGGTGGCTCCTCATTCTGCAGCAGAAGGGGGTGGGTTTTTTGCCAGGGAAAGGCCGTGGTTTGTGTTCGGGCCTGTGGGAGTGCGGCTGGTCCTGAAAATCCACGTCGCAATTCCAGATATGGCACAGTGCAGTGGCTGGTGAAGGAGTGGCCTGCTTGCCGCCAGGATGGGCGTAGTTTCTTCGGGAGGGCTGATGTGGGCGGCTGGAGTCGGCTGGTCCTGAAAATCCCGATACGCAGGTGGTTCAGGAAAGGGCCCTGCGGTCGGCGGTGAAGAGGAGGGTCTGATTCCAGAAAGAGGAGTTTTGAAGGAGGGGTTTGTTCGGGTGTGGTGGGAGTGGCCGTCGGCGAATCCAGTCAGGTGTTCCCAAAAGGCGAGATTGAAGTCGGCTGTTTGTGAGAAGGGCTCCTCCATCGCAGGATGGAATGCGTTTCCAGGGGAGGGGGGGGGGGGGGGGGGGGGGGGGGGGGGGGGGGGGGGGGGGGGGGGGGGGGGGGGGGGGGGGGGGGGGGGGGGGGGGGGGGGGGGGGGGGGGGGGGGGGGGGGGGGGGGGGGGGGGGGGGGGGGGGGGGGGGGGGGGGGGGGGGGGGGGGGGGGGGGGGGGGGGGGGGGGGGGGGGGGGGGGGGGGGGGGGGGGGGGGGGGGGGGGGGGGGGGGGGGGGGGGGGGGGGGGGGGGGGGGGGGGGGGGGGGGGGGGGGGGGGGGGGGGGGGGGGGGGGGGGGGGGGGGGGGGGGGGGGGGGGGGGGGGGGGGGGGGGGGGGGGGGGGGGGGGGGGGGGGGGGGGGGGGGGGGGGGGGGGGGGGGGGGGGGGGGGGGGGGGGGGGGGGGGGGGGGGGGGGGGGGGGGGGGGGGGGGGGGGGGGGGGGGGGGGGGGGGGGGGGGGGGGGGGGGGGGGGGGGGGGGGGGGGGGGGGGGGGGGGGGGGGGGGGGGGGGGGGGGGGGGGGGGGGGGGGGGGGGGGGGGGGGGGGGGGGGGGGGGGGGGGGGGGGGGGGGGGGGGGGGGGGGGGGGGGGGGGGGGGGGGGGGGGGGGGGGGGGGGGGGGGGGGGGGGGGGGGGGGGGGGGGGGGGGGGGGGGGGGGGGGGGGGGGGGGGGGGGGGGGGGGGGGGGGGGGGGGGGGGGGGGGGGGGGGGGGGGGGGGGGGGGGGGGGGGGGGGGGGGGCTCGATCGCCGCCATGAGGGGGTTTTTCCAGAAAGGCCGTGTTTGTGGGCTGTGGCTGGTGGCGGCTGGTCGAAAACACATACGGTGTCAGGAGTGCGTGCCTCGGTGGTTGTGAAGGGCTCAATCAGCAGAGGGGGTATTTTTCCAGGGAAGGCGTGTTTGTTGGGGGCCTGTGGGTGCGGCTGGTCCGAATCCGTGCAGGGGTTCCAGATGAAGGTGGACAGTCCAGTGGGTTGAAAGCATGTCCTGCATCGCGCGAGGGCAGGTAGTTCTAGGGAAGGGATTTTTTGGCCTGGGTGGATGCGGCTGGCCTGAATCACATGCGTGTCGGAAGTGGCACAGGCAGTGCTGTGATAAGAGTGGCTCTCATCTGCCAAGAAGGGGGGTAGTTTTTCGGAAAGCGTGGTTTTGGGGCGTGAGTGGCGTGCTCTGAAAATCACGTCCGATGGTTCCAGAAGGCACAGTGCAGTGCGGTGATAAGAAGTGGCTCCGCATCGCAGCGAGGGCAGTCATTTCTCAGAAAGGCCTAGTTTTTGGCTTGGGAGCGGTGGCTCGAATCCCTCGCGTGGTTCATGAGGGAAGTGCATGGTTGATAGACAGTGTCCTGCATCCACAGAAGAGGCATCGTTTCAGGGCGTAGTTTTGTTTGGGGGCTGTGGCTGGGAGTGGCGCTGGCTCCTGAAAATCCACGATACGCAGGATGGTTCCAGATGAAAGGTGGCCCAGTGCCGAGTGGGTGGTTGATAGAGGAAGTGGCTCCTGCAATCTGCCAGCCAGAAGGAGGGGAGTTTTGTTTCCAGGGAAAAGGGCCGTGGTTTGTGTTGGGGGCCTGTGGCTGGGAGTGGCCGGCTGGCTCCTGAAAATCCCCGATAGCAGGATGGTTCCAGATGAAAGGTGGCACCAGTGCCAATCGGGCTGGTTTGAGGGAAGTGGTCCTGCATCTGCCAGCAGAATGGGCAGGTCAGTTTTACTTCCAGGGAAAGGGCCGTGTTTGTTTGGGGGCCTGTGGCTGGGAGTGGCCGGCTGGCTCCTGAAAATCCACGATAGCAGGATGGTTCCAGATGAAAGGTGGCACCAGTGCCAAGTCGGACTGGTTTGATAGAGAAGTGGTCCTGCAATCTGCCAGCAGAAGTGGCAGTAGTTTGTCCAGGAAAAAGGGCCGTGGTTTTGTTTGGGGGCCTGTGGATGGGAGTGCCGGCTGGCTCCTGAAATCACGATACGCAGATGTTCCGTGAAAGTGGCACGTGCGAGTCGGCTGTTTGATAGTGAAGTGGTCTGCATCTGCCACAGAGAGGGGGTCAGTTTACTCAGGAAAGGCCGTGGTTTGTTTGGGGCCTTGGCTGGGAGTGGCCGGTGGCTCTGAAAATCCACGATTGCAGGATGGTTCCAGATGAAAGGTGGCACCAGTGCCAAGTTGGTGGTTTGATAGAGGCAAGTGGCTCCTGCAATCTGCCAGCCAGTGAGGGCAGGTCAGTTTTACTTCCAGGGAAAAGGGCCGTAGTTTTGTTTGGGGGCCTGTGGCTGGGAGTGGCCGGCTGGCTCCTGAAAATCCACATACGCAAGGGAGTGGTCCTGCATTCTGCCAGCCAGAAGCGGGGCGGTCTGAGTTTTGTTTGCGCGGGAAACGGGCCGTGGTTTGTGTTCGGGACGCTGTGGCTGGGAGTGGCCGGCTGGCTCCTGAAAAATCCACGCTCGCAGGATTGTTCCAGATGAAAGGTGGCACCAGTGCCAAGTCGGGCTGGTTTGATAGAGGCAAGTGGCTCCTGCAATCTGCCAGCCAGAGAGGGCAGTTCAGTTTTACGTTCCAGGGAAAAGGGCCGTAGTATTTGTTTGGGGACCTGTGGCTGGGAGTGGCCGGCTGGCTCCTGAAAATCCACGATACGCAGGATGGGTTCCCCAAAGAAAAGGGGCACCGTGCCGAGTCGGGTGGTTTTATAGAGGGAAGTTGCTCCTGCAATCCGCCAGCCCGAGAGGGGAGGTCATTTTTCATCGGGAAAAGGGGCCTAAATTTTTTTGGGGGGGCCCGTGGCTGGGGTGGCCCCTGGCTCCCGAAAATCCACGATACCAGTATGGTTTCCCCAAAGAAAGGGGGCACCAGTGCCATTGGCTGGTTTGATAGAGGGAAGTGGGTCCTGCATTCTGCCAGCCAGAAGCGGGGGGGGTGAGTTTTTCTTTTCCAGGGGAAAATGGTGGTTTGTGTTTGGGCCCTGTGGGTGGGAGGGCCGGCTGCTCCCGAAAATCCACATACCAGGATGGTTCCCAAATTAATGGTGGCACCATGCCCAGTCGCACTGGTTTGATAAGGGAATGCTCCTGCAAACTCCAGCCAGATGACGGGCAGGTCCCGTTTTTCTTTCAGGGGAAAAAGGGCCTAGTTTGTGTTGGGGGGCCTGCGGGTGGGATGGCCGGCTGGCTCCTGAAAATCCCGATAGCAGGGTGTTCCCCAAAAGAAAGCGGCAGATGTGCCAAGTCGGACGCTTTTATAGTACAAAGTGGCTCCGCCCTCTTTCCCTCCAGAAAAGGGGGGATCTCAGTTTTTTTTTTCCCGGGGAAAGGGCCGTGGTTTTTGTTTTGGGGGCTGTGGCTGGGGTTGGGCCCACTGGGTCCGAAAAACCCGATACGCAGGATGGGGTTCCCAAAGAAAGGTGGCACCCGGCCGATCGGCGGATTTAAAGGAAGTGGCTCCTGCAATCTGCCACCAGAAGCGGGGGGGGTGAGTTTTTTTGCCCGGGGAAAAGGGGCCCTGGTTTTTGTTCGGGGGGCCCGTGGCTGGGAGGGGGGGGTGGCTCCTGAAAAAACCCCTATAATCAGGATGGGTTACAATAAAAATGGCCCATGCCCAATCGGGTGGTTTTAGAGAGGGAAGTGGCTCCTCTATCTGCCTGCCAGAAGATGGGGGAGGTCAGTTTTGTTGCCAGGGAAAAGGGCCGTGGTTTTTTTCGGGGGCCTGTGGGGGGAGTGGCGGCTGGGTCCTGAAATCCACGATACGCAAGATGGTTTCCAGATGAAAGTGGGACCA
>NW_026995188.1:0-4380 GCF_028769735.1 Zonotrichia leucophrys gambelii
GAGCCAGCCGGCCACTCCCAGCCACAGGCCCACGAACACAAACTACGGCCCTTTTCCCTGGAAGTAAAACTGACCTGCCGGTCATCTGGTTGGCAGATTGCAGGAGCCACTTGCCTCTATCAATCCAGCCTGACTTGGCACTGGTGCCACCTTTCATCTGGGAACCATCCTGCGTATCGTGGATTTTCAGGAGCCAGCCGGCCACTGCCAGCCACGGGCCCCCGAACACAAACCACGGCCCTTTTCCCTGGCAAACAAAACTCACCCGCCCCGCTTCTGGCTGGCAGATTGCATTAGCCACTTCCCCATATCAAACCAGCCCGACTCGGCGCTGGTGCCACCTTTCATCTGGGAACCATCCTGCGTATCGTGGATTTTCAGGAGCCAGCCGGCCACTCCCAGCCACAGCCCCCCGAACACAAACCACGGCCTTTTTCCCTGGCAAACAAAATCACCCGCCCCGCTTCTGGCTGGCAGATTGCAGGAGCCACTTGCCTCTATCAAACCAGCCCGACTCGAAACTGGTGCCACCTTTCATCTGGGAACCATCCTGCGTATCGTGGATTTTCAGGAGCCAGCCGGCCACTCCCAGCCACAGGCCCCCAAACACAAACTACGGCCCTTTTCCCTGGAAGTAAATCCGACCTGCCCGTCATCTGGCTGGCAGATTGCAGGAGCCACTTGCCTCTATCAAACCAGCCCGACTCGGCACTGGTGCCACCTTTCATCTGGGAACCATCCTGCGTATCGTGGATTTTCAGGAGCCAGCCGGCCACTCCCAGCCACGGGCCTTCGAACACAAACCACGGCCCTATTCCCTGGCAAACAACACTCACCCGCCCGTCATCTGGCTGGCCGATTGTAGGAGCCACTTCCCTCTATCAAACCAGCCTGACTCGGCACTGGTGCCACCTTTCATCTGGGAACCATCCTGCGTATCGTGGATTTTCACGAGCCAGCCGGCCACTCCCAGACACAGGTCCCCAAACAAATACTACGGCCCTTTTCCCTGGAAGTAAAACTGACCTGCCCATCTTCTGGCTGGCAGATTGCAGGACCCACTTCCCTCTATCAAACCACCCCGACTCGGCACTGGTGCCACCTTTCATCTGGGAACCATCCTGCGTATCGTGGATTTTCAGGAGCCAGCCGGCCACTCCCAGCCACAGGCTCCACAACAAATCTACGGCCCCTTTCCCTGGAATTAAAACTGACCTGCCCATCTTCTGGCTGGCAGATTGCAGGAGCCACTTGCTAATATCAAACCAGCCCGACTTGGCACTGCTGCCACTTTTCATCTGGGAACCATCCTGCGTATTGTGGATTTTCAGGAGCCAGCCGGCCACTCCCAGCCACAGGCCCCCAAACACAAACTACGGCCCTTTTCCCTGGAAGTAAAACTGACCTGCCCGTCATCTGCCTGGCAGATTGCAGGAGCCACTTCCCTCTATCTATCCAGCCCGACTCGACACTGGTGCCACCTTTCATCTGGGAACCATCCTGCGTATCGTGGATTTTCAGGAGCCAGCCGGCCACTCCCAGCCACGGGCCTTCGAACACAAACCACGGCCCAATTCTCTGGCAAACAAAACTCACCCGCCCTGCTTCTGGCTGGCAGATTGTAGGAGCCACTTGCCTCTCTCAAACCAGCCTGACTCGGCACTGGTGCCACCTTTCATCTGGGAACCATCCTGCGTATCGTGGATTTTCAGGAGCCAGCCGGCCACTCCCAGACACAGGTCCCCAAACATATACTACGGTCCTTTTCCTGGAAGTAAAACTGACCTGCCCGTCATCTGGCTGGCAAATTGCAGGAGCCACTTGCCTCTATCAAACCAGCCCGACTCGACACTGGTGCCACCTTTCATCTGGGAACCATCCTGCGTATCGTGGATTTTCACGAGCTAGCCGGCCACTCCCAGACACAGGTCCCCAAACAAATTCTACGGCCCTTTTCCTGGAATAAAACTGACCTGCCCTCTTCTGGCTGGCAGATTGCAGGACCACTTCCCTCTATCAAACCAGCCCGACTCGGCACTGGTGCCACCTTTCATCTGGGAACCATCCTGCGTATCTGGATTTCAGGAACCAGCCGGCCACTCCAGCCACAGGCCCCAAACAAAAACACACGGCCCTTTTCCCTGGCAAAAAACTCACCGCCCCGCTTCTGGCTGGCCGATTGCAGGAGCCACTTCCCTCTATCAAACCAGCCCGACTCGGCACTGGTGCAACCTTTCATCTGGGAACCATCCTGCGTATCGTGGATTTTCAGGAGCCAGCCGGCCACTCCCAGCCACAGGCCCCCAAACAAAAACTACGGCCCTTTTCCCTGGCAAGCAAAACTTACCCACCCCGCTTTTTGCTGGCAGATTGCAGGAGCCACTTGCCTCTATCAAACCAGCCCGACTTGACACTGGTGCCACCTTTCATCTGGGAACCATCCTGCGTATCGTGGATTTTCAGGAGCCAGACGGCCACTCCCAGCCACAGGCCCCCAAACAAAATACGGCCCTTTTCCCTGGAATAAAACTGACCCCCCACTTCTGGCTGGCAGATTGCAGGAGCCACTTGCCTATCAAACCAGCCCGACTTGGCACTGGTGCCACCTTTCATCTGGAACCATCCTGCGTATCGTGGATTTTCAGGAGCCAGCCGGCCACTCCCAGCCACAGGCCCGCAACACAAACCACGGCCCTTTTCCCTGGCAACAAAACACCCGCCCCGCTTCTGGCTGGCAGATTGCAGGAGCCACTTCGCCTCATATCAAACCAGCCCGACTCGGCACTGTGCCACCTTTCATCTGGGAACCATCCTGCGTATCGTGGATTTTCAGGAGCCAGCCGGCCACTCCCAGCCACAGGCCCCCGAACACAACCACGGCCCTTTTCCCTGGCAAACAAAACTCACCCGCCCGCTTCTGGCTGGCAGATTGCAGGAGCCACTTGCCTCTATCAAACCAGCCCGACTCGCACTGGTGCCACCTTTCATCTGGGAACCATCCTGCGTATCGTGGATTTTCAGGAGCCAGCCGGCCACTCCCAGACACAGGTCCCCAAACAAATACAACGGCCCTTTTCCCTGGAAGTAAAACTACCTGCCCTCATTCTGGTGGCAGATTGCAGGAGCCACTTGCCTCTATCAAACCAGCCCGACTTGGCACTGTGCCACCTTTCATCTGGGAACCATCCTGCGTATCGTGGATTTTCAGGAGCCAGCCGGCCACTCCCAGCCACAGGCCTCCGAACACAAACCACGGCCCTTTTCCCTGGCAAAAAACTCACCCGCCCCGCTTCTGGCTGGCAGATTGCAGGAGCCACTTCCCTCTATCAAACCAGCCCGACTCGGACATGGTGCCACCTTTCATCTGGGAACCATCCTGCGTATCGTGGATTTTCAGGAGCCAGCCGGCCACTCCAGCCACAGGCCCCCAAACACAAACACGGCCCTTTTCCCTGGAAATAAAATCACCTGCCTGCCTCTCTGGCTGGCAGATTGCAGGAGCCACTTGCCCTATCAAACCAGCCCGACTCGCACTGGTGCCACCTTTCATCTGGGAACCATCCTGCGTATCGTGGATTTTCAGGAGCCAGCCGGCCACTCCAGCCACAGGCCCCCAACACAACTACGGCCCTTTTCCCTGGAAAAAACTACCCCCGCTTCTGGCTGGCAGATTGCAGAGCCACTTCTCTATCAAACCAGCCCGACTCGGCACTGGTGCCACCTTTCATCTGGGAACATCCTGCGTCCAGCCACAGGCCCCCAAAACAAAACTACGGCCCTTTTCCCTGGAATAAAACGACCTGCCCATCATCTGGCTGGCAGATTGCAGGACACTTGCTCTATCAAACAGCCCGACTTGGCATGGTGCCACCTTTCATCTGGGAACATCCTGGTATCGTGGATTTTCAGGAGCCAGCCGGCCACTCCAGCCACAGGCCCCGAACACAAACCACGGCCTTTTCCTGGAAGAAAACTACCGCCCGTCTGGCTGGCAGATTGCAGGAGCACTTCCTCTATCAAACCAGCCCGACTGGATGTGCCACCTTTCATTGGGAACCATCTGCGTATCGTGGATTTTAGGAGCCAGCCGGCCACTCCCAGCCACAGGCCCAACAAAACTACGGCCTTTTCCCTGGAAAAAACTACTGCCCGCTTGGCTGGCAGATTGCAGGAGCACTTCCTTATCAACCAGCCGACTGCACTGGTGCCACCTTTCATCTGGGCATCCATCCAGCCACAGGCCTCGAACAAAAACCACGGCCCTTTTCCCTGGCAAAAAAATCACCCGCCCGCATTCTGGCTGGCAGATTGCAGGAGCCACTTCCCTCTATCAAACCAGCCCGACTCGCATGGTGCCACCTTTCATCTGGGAAACCATCC
>NW_026995189.1:0-4372 GCF_028769735.1 Zonotrichia leucophrys gambelii
TCCCACCTACTGGGACCATCCTGCGTATGTGATTTCAGGCGCGGCATCCCAGCCAGGTCCCCAAACCAAACTACGGCCCTTTCCTGGAAGAAACGACCTGCCTCATCTGGTTCAGAGCAGGGCCACTCCCCCATCAACCACCACGGCCTGTCCCCTTTCATCTGGAACCATCCTGCGTCGGATTTTAGGAGCCACTGCCCTCCCACACAGGCCCGCACAAACGGCCCTTTTCCTGGAAACAAAATACCCCCGCTTTGGTGGCAGATTGCAGGAGCCACTGCCCTACAAACCAGCCGCTTGGCACTGGGCCACCTTGGGTCTGGGAGCCCCTCTATGTGGATTTTCAGGGCCGCCGGCACTGCACCACAGGCCCCACCAAACATCTACGGCCTTTTCCCTGGAGAACGCCCCCATTCTGGCTGGCAGATTGCAGGAGCCACTTCCTCCTATCAACCAGCCCGATTGCACTGGTGCCACCTTTCATCTGGGAACCATCCTGCGTATCGTGGATTTTCAGGAGCCAGCCGGCCACTCCCAGCCACAGGCCCCCAAACACAAACTACGGCCCTTTTCCCTGGAAGTAAAACTGACCTGCCCATCATCTGGCTGGCAGATTGCAGGAGCCACGTGCCTCTATCAAACCAGCCCGACTTGGCACTGGTGCCACCTTGGGTCTGGGAACCATCCTGCGTATCGTGGATTTTCAGGAGCCAGCCGGCCACTCCCAGCCACAGCCCCCGAAGACAAACCACGCCCTTTTCCCTGGCAAACAAAACTTAACCACCCCGCTTCTGGCTGGTAGATTGCAGGAGCCACTTGCCTCTATCATGCCAGCCAGACTCGACACTGGTACCACCTTTCATCTGGGAATCATCCTGTGTATTGTGGATTTTCAGGAGCCAGCCGGCCACTCCCAGCCACAGGTCCCCAAACAATTACTACGGCCCTTTTCCCTGGAAGTAAAACTGACCTGCCCATCTTCTGGCTGGCAGATTGCAGGAGCCACTTTGTACTATCAAACCACTCGGACTTGGCACTTCTGCCGCCTTTGATCTGGGAACCATCCTGCGTATCGTGGATTTTCAGGAGCCAGCTGGCAACTCCCAGACACAGTCCCCAAACACAAACTACGGCCGTTTTCCGTGGAAGTAAAACTGACATGCCCGTCATCTGGCTGGCAGATTGCAGGAGCCACTTGCCTCTATCAAACCAGCCCGACTTGGCACTGGTGCCACCTTGTGTCTGGGAGCCATCCAGCGAATTGTGGATTTTCAGGAGCCAGCCGGCCTCTCCCAGCCACAGGCCCCCAAACAAATACTACGGCCCTTTTCCCTGGAAGTAAAACTGACCTGCCCGTCATCTGGCTGGCAGATTGCAGGAGCCACTTCCCTCTATCAATCCAGCCCGACTCGGCACTGGTGCCACCTTTCATCTGGGAACCATCCTGCGTATCGTGGATTTTCAGGAGACAGCCGGCCACTCCCAGCCACAACCCCCGAACAAAAACCACGGCCCTTTTCCCTGGCAAACAAATCTCACCCGCCCCGCTTCTGGCTGGCAGATTGCAGGAGCCACTTCCCCATATCAAACCAGCCCGACTCGGCACTGGTGCAACCTTTCATCTGGGAACCATCCTGCGTATCGTGGATTTTCAGGAGCCAGCCGGCCACTCCCAGCCACAGGCCCCCGAACACAACCACGGCCCTTTTCCCTGCACACAAACTTACCCACCCCGCTTCTTGCTGGAAGATTGCAGAGCCACTTCCCTCTATCAAACCAGCCCGACTCGACACTGGTGCCACCTTTCATCTGGGAACCATCCTGCGTATCGTGGATTTTCAGGAGCCAGCCGGCCACTCCCAGCCACAGGTCCCCCAAAAAAATACTATGGCCCTTTCCCTGGAATGAAAACTGACCTGCCCATCTTCTGGCTGGGAGATTGCAGGAGTCACTTCCCTCTATCAAACCAGCCGAACTTGGGACTGGTGCCACCTTTCATCTGGAACCATCCTGCGTATCGTGGATTTTCAGGAGCCAGCCGGCCACTCCCAGCCACAGGCCCCCGAACACAAACCACGGCCCTTTTCCCTGGCAAAAAAAACTTACCCACCCCGCTTCTGGCTGGCAGATTGCAGGAGCCATTTGCCTCTATCAAACCAGCCCGACTTGGCACTGGTGCCACCATGGGTCTGGGAGCCATCCTGCGTATTGTGGATTTTCAGGGCCAGCCGGCCACTCCCAGCCACAGGCCCCCAAACACAAACTACGGCCCTTTTCCCTGGAAGTAAAACTGACCTGCCCCTCATCTGGCTGGCAGATTGCAGGAGCCACGTGCCTCTATCAAACCAGCCCGACTTGGCACTGGTGCCACCTTGGGTCTGGGAACCATCCTGCGTATCGTGGATTTTCAGGAGCCAGCCGGCCACTCCCAGCCACAGGCCCCCGAAGACAAACCACGGCCCTTTTCCCTGGCAAACAAAACTTAACCACCCCGCTTCTGGCTGGTAGATTGCAGGAGCCACTTGCCTCTATCATGCCAGCCAGACTCGACACTGGTACCACCTTTCATCTGGGAACCATCCTGTGTATTGTGGATTTTCAGGAGCCAGCCGGCCACTCCCAGCCACAGGTCCCCAAACAATTACTACGGCCCTTTTCCCTGGAAGTAAAACTGACCTGCCCATCTTCTGGCTGGCAGATTGCAGGAGCCACTTTGTACTATCAAACCACTCGGACTTGGCACTTCTGCCGCCTTTGATCTGGGAACCATCCTGCGTATCGTGGATTTTCATGAGCCAGCTGGCCACTCCCAGCCACAGGCCCCCAAACACAAACTACGGCCATTTTCCCTGGTAGTAAAACTGATCTGCCCGTCATCTGGCTGGTCGATTGCAGGAGCCACTTGCCTCTATCAATCCAGCCCGACTCGGGACAGGTGCCACCTTTCATCTGGGAACCATCCTGTGTATCGTGGATTTTCAGGAGCCAGCCGGCCACTCCCAGCCACAGGCCCCCAAACAAATACTATGGCCCTTTCCCTGGAAGTAAAACTGACCTGCCCATCTTCTGGCTGGCAGATTGCAGGAGCCACTTTGTACTATCAAACCACTCGGACTTGGCACTTCTGCCGCCTTTGATCTGGGAACCATCCTGCGTATCGTGGATTTTCAGGAGCCAGCCGGCCACTCCCAGCCACAGGCCCCCAACACAAACCACGGCCCTTTTCCCTGGCAAAAAAACTCACCGCCCCGCTTCTGGCTGGCAGATTGCAGAGCCACTTGCCTCTATCAACCAGCCCGACTCGCACTGGTGCCACCTTTCATCTGGGGAAACCCTCCTGCGTATGTGGATTTTCAGGAGCCAGCCGGCCACTCCCAGCCACAGGTCCCCAAACAAACTACGGCCCTTTTCCCTGGAATAAAACTGACCTGCCCATCTTCTGGCTGGCAGATTGCAGGAGCCACTTGCTCTATCAAACCACCCGACTTGGCACTGTTGCCACTTTATCTGGGAACCATCCTGCGTATCGTGGATTTTCAGGAGCCAGCCGGCCACTCCCAGCCACAGTCCCCAAAACAATCACTGGCCCTTTTCCCTGGAAGAAAAACTGACCTGCCCGTCTTCTGCTGGCAGATTGCAGGAGCCACTTGCCTCTATCAATCCTGCCCGACTCGCACTGGTGCCACCTTTCATTGGGAACCATCCTGCGTATCGTGGATTTTCAGGAGCCAGCCGGCCACTCCCAGCCACAGGCCCCCGAACACAAACCACGGCCCTTTCCCTGGCAAACAAAACTACCCCCCGCATCTGCTGGCAGATTGCAGGAGCCACTTGCCTCTATCAAACCAGCCCGACTTGGCACGTGGCCCCCTTTCTGGGGCCATCCTGCGTATTGTGGATTTTCAGGGCCAGCCGGCCACTCCCAGCCACAGGCCCCCAACACAAACCACGGCCCTTTTCCCTGGCAAACAAAACTACCCCCCCTTCTGGCTGCAGATTGCAGGAGCCACTGCCTCTATCAAACCACCCGACTCGGCACTGGTGCCACCTTTCTCTGGGACCATCCTGGTATCGTGGATTTTCAGGAGCCAGCGGCCACTCCCAGCCCCAGGCCCCGAAGACAAACCACGGCCCTTTTCCCTGGCAAACAAAACTTAACCCCCCCGCTTCTGGCTGGAGATTGCAGGAGCCACTTGCCTCTATCAACCAGCCGACTCGACACTGGTCCACCTTTCATCTGGGACCATCCTGGTATGTGGATTTTCAGGGCCCGCCGGCCACTCCCAGCCACAGGTCCCCAAACAATACTACGGCCCTTTTCCCCGGAAGTAAAACTGACCTGCCCCGTCGCTGGCAGATTGCAGGAGCCACT